>NC_058084.1:24711666-24820282 GCF_014858855.1 Bufo gargarizans | reverse complement strand
AAAAAACTATAAGGAAAAAGAACATGTAAAAAACAAATAAAAGCGGCCAAACTAGAGACCGAGAGATTAATTGCCAAAGAGAGTAAAACTAACCCTAAAATGTTCTTCAATTATATAAATGTTAAAAAGTATAAATCTGAAGGTGTCGGCCCTTTAAAGAGTAATGAGGGGGGAGTCGCAGAGAGCGATGAGGAGAAAGCAAAGCTGTTAAATATCTTTTTCTCCAATGTATTCACTGAGGAAAATAAACTGTCAGATGACATGCCGAATGTAAAAATAAATTCCCCATTAAAAGTGTCCTGTCTGACCCAGGAAGAAGTACAACAGCGACTTAAAAAGATTAAAATAGACAAATCGCCAGGACCAGATGGCATACACCCCCGTATCCTAAAGGAATGAAGTAATGTCATAGCCAGACCCTTTTTTCTGATATTTGCGGACTCTATACTGACAGGGAATGTCCCACAGGATTGGCACATGGCAAATGTGGTGCCAATATTCAAAAAGGGTCCAAAAACAGAGCCTGGAAACTACAGGCCGGTAAGTGTAACATCTGTTGAGGGTAAACTGTTTGAAGGTTTTCTGAGAGATGCTATGTTAGAGCATCTTAACGGAAATAAGCAAATAACGCCATATCAGCATGGCTTCGTGAGGGATCGGTCATGTCAGACTAATTTAATCAGTTTCTATGAGGAGGTAAGTTCTAGACTTGACAGCGGTCAATCAATGGATGTCGTATATCTGGACTTCTCCAAAGCATCTGACACTGTACCACATAAAAGGTTAGTATATAAAATGAGAATGCTCGGACTGGGAGAAAACGTCTGTAAGTGGGTAAGTAACTGGCTGAGGGATAGAAAACAGAGGGTGGTTATTAACGGTACACACTCAGATTGGGTCACTGTCACTAGTGGGGTACCTCAGGGGTCAGTATTGGAGGGGTCACTGTCACTAGTGGAGTACCTCAGGGGTCAGTATTGGGCCCTATTCTCTTCAATATATTTATTAATGATCTTGTAGAAGGCTTGCACAGTAAAATAAATTTTTTTGCAGATGACACTAAACTGTGTAAAGTAATTAACACTGAAGAGGACAGTATACTGTATATACACTACAGAGGACAGTATACTGTATATATATACCACAGAGGATAGTATACTGTATATATACTACAGAGGACAGTATACTTTATATATATATACTACAGAGGACAGTATACGGTATATACTACAGAGGACAGTATACTACTACAGAGGGATCTGGATAGATTGGAGGCTTGGGCAGATAAGTGGCAGATGAGGTTTAACACTGACAAATGTAAAGTTATGCACATGGGAAGGAATAATGCAAGTCACCCGTACTTATTAAATGGTAAAACACTGACATGGAAAAGGATCTAGGAATTTTAATAAACAGCAAACTAAGCTTCAAAAACCAGTGTCAGGCAGCTGCTGCCAAGGCCAATAAGATAATGGGTTGCATCAGAAGGGACATAGATGGCGGTGATGAGAACATAGTCCTACCACTTTACACATCACTAGTCAGACCACACATGGAGGACTGTGTACAGTTCTGGGCTCCAGTGAAAAAAACAGACATAGCAGAGCTGGAGAGGGTCCAGAGGAGGGCAACTAAAGTAATAACTGGAATGGGGCAACTACAGGACCCTGAAAGTTTATCACATTTAGAGTTATTCACTTTAGAAAAAAGACGACTGAGGGGAGATCTAATTACTATGTATAAATATATCAGAGGTCAGTACAGAGATCACTCCCATCATCTATTTATCCCCAGGACTGTGACTGTGACGAGGGGACATCCTCTGCGTCTGGAGGAAAGAAGGTTTGTACACAAACATAAAAGAGGATTCTTTACGGTAAGAGCAGTGAGACTGTGGACTCTTTACTGTAAGAGCAGTGAGACTATGGACTCTATACTGTAAGAGCAGTGAGACTATGGACTCTTTACTGTAAGAGCAGTGAGACTATGGACACTATACTGTAAGAGCGGTGAGACTATGGACTCTTTACTGTAAGAGCAGTGAGACTATGGACTCTTTACTGTAAGAGCAGTGAGACTATGGACTCTTTACTGTAAGAGCAGTGAGACTATGGACTCTATACTGTAAGAGCAGTGAGACTATGGACTCTATACTGTAAGAGCAGTGAAACTATGGACACTATACTGTAAGAGCAGTGAGACTATGGACTCTTTACTGTAAGAGCAGTGAGACTATGGACTCTATACTGTAAGAGCAGTGAGACTATGGACTCTACACTGTAAGAGCAGTGAGACTATGGACTCTTTACTGTAAGAGCAGTGAGACTATGGACTCTTTACTGTAAGAGCAGTGAGACTATGGACTCTTTACTGTAAGAGCATTGAGACTATGGACTCTATACTGTAAGAGCAGTGAGACTATGGACTCTTTACTGTAAGAGCAGTGGGACTATGGACTCTTTACTGTAACAGCAGTGAGACTATGGACTCTATACTGTAAGAGCAGTGAGACTATGGACTCTTTATTGTAAGAGCGGTGAGACTATGGACTCTATACTGTAAGAGCAGTGAGACTATGGACTCTATACTGTAAGAACAGTGAGACTATGCACTCTTTACTGTAAGAGCAGTGAGACTATGGACTCTATACTGTAAGAGCAGTGAGACTATGGACTCTTTACTGTAAGAGCAGTGAGACTATGGACTCTATACTGTAAGAGCAGTGAGACTATGGACTCTTTACTGTAAGAGCAGTGAGACTATGGACTCTTTACTGTAAGAGCAGTGAGACTATGGGCTCTTTACTGTAAGAGCGGTGAGACTATGGACTCTATACTGTAAGAGCGGTGAGACTATGGACTCTATACTGTAAGAGCGGTGAGACTATGGGCTCTTTACTGTAATAGCAGTGAGACTATGGACTCTTTACTGTAAGAGCGGTGAGACTATGGACTCTATACTGTAAGAGCAGTGAGACTATGGACTCTATACTGTAAGAGCAGTGAGACTATGGACTCTATACTGTAAGAGCAGTGAGACTATGGACTCTTTACTGTAAGAGCGGTGAGACTGTGGACTCTTTATATTAAGAGCAGTGAGACTATGGACTCTTTACTGTAAGAACAGTGAGACTATGGACTCTATACTGTAAGAGCAGTGAGACTATGGACTCTTTACTGTAAGAGCAGTGAGACTATGGACTCTATACTGTAAGAGCAGTGAGACTATGGACTCTATACTGTAAGAGCAGTGAGACTATGGACTCTATACTGTAAGAGCAGTGAGACTATGGACTCTTTACTGTAAGAGCAGTGAGACTATGGACTCTATACTGTAAGAGCAGTGAGACTATGGACTCTATACTGTAAGAGCAGCGAGACTATGGACTCTATACTGTAAGAGCAGCGAGACTATGGACTCTATACTGTAAGAGCAGTGAGACTATGGACTCTATACTGTAAGAGCAGTGAGACTATGGACTCTATACTGTAAGAGCGGTGAGACTATGGACTCTTTACTGTAAGAGCAGTGAGACTATGGGCTCTTTACTGTAAGAGCAGTGAGACTATGGACTCTATACTGTAAGAGCAGTGAGACTATGGACTCTTTACTGTAAGAGCAGTGAGACTGTGGACTCTTTACTGTAAGAGCAGTGAGATTATGGACTCTTTACTGTAAGAGCAGTGAGACTGTGGACTCTATACTGTAAGAGCAGTGAGACTATGGACTCTATACTGTAAGAGCAGTGAGACTATGGACTCTATACTGTAAGAGCAGTGAGACTATGGACTCTTTACTGTAAGAGCAGTGAGACTATGGGCTCTTTACTGTAGGAGCAGTGATACTATGGACTCTTTACTGTAAGAGCAGTGAGACTATGGACTCTTTACTGTAAGAGCAGTGAGACTGTGGACTCTATACGGTAAGAGCACTGAGACTATGGAGCTCTCTGCCGGAGGAGGTGGTGATGGGGAGTACAATAAAGGTATTCAGGAGGGGCCTGGATGTATTTCGGGAGCGTAATAATATTACAGGCTATAGCTACTAGAGAGGGGTCGTTGATCCAGGGAGTTATTCTGATGCCTGATTGGAGTCGGGAAGGAATTTTTTATTCCCCTAAAGTGAGGAAAATTGGCTTCTACCTCACAGGTTTTTTTTTGCCTTCCTCTGGATCAACTTGCAGGATGACAGGCTGAACTGGATGGACAAATGTCTTTTTTCGGCCTTATGTACTATGTTACTGAATGGGACCTGAATGTGCCTCTGAGTTCATGTGATTCCCATAGGCACTCTGTCAGAGGAACCTTCTGTTAGCGCCATTTTGTCCCTTACCGTTTTATCTATCTAGGAGGTTTTTTCACCAAATCATTACTATTTAGAATTCCACGTTGTTACAGAGAGGTCTCCTGTCCACAATATATCTCTAGTAGGGTTGAGCGAACCCGAACTGTAACGTTTCGGTTCATACCGAACTGTAGGATTTTTGGACCCCGGAACTGAACCCGAACATTTCCGTAAAAGTCCGGGTTCGGTGTTCGTCGCTTTCTTGGCACTTTTTGAAAGGCTGCACAGCAGCCAATCAACAAGCGTCATACTACTTGCCCCAAGAAGCCATCACAGCCATGCCTACTAATGGCATGGCTGTGATTGGCCAGTGCAGCATGTGACCCAGGCCCTATATAAGCTGGAGTCACATAGCGCCGCCCGTCACTCTGCTGTTACTAGTGTAGGGAGAGGATGCTGCTGGACTGGTGATTTCACGGAGAGAATAGGAGAGAATCTAACTCAGCGATCTACAGAGAAATAGTTGTGTGGGTGCAGGGCACAATCGTTTTACCCTGCCCAGAGCTAATTGACCAAAAAATACAAACTTTTAGAATTCTGTTAGCTAGGTGGGTGGCGGCGGCGGCCATTTTATGCAAGCTCAGTGCACCAGCACTGCATCTGAGCTTTTGAGACATTGCAAATCACAATTTTGTTGGGGCAATCTACAACATCTGGATTAGTCAGTGAACAATTTAAGGTAGAAATACACCCATCATTTTCTGGGGTTTTAAAAACACACTTTTTTGACAAAAAACACTATTTTCAGGCCTTGCAGCATCAGCACGTGTGAGATTACAGGCTTATATATTGCTGTCAAATTCAGCTGTTAAACAAACACTCATTTGGGCATAAAAAATGTAGTTGGCAGCCTTTGATGCAGATGTCATTGTGAGATACACCCTTAATACATTTGGGTTACATTCAGAGATTTTAAATACCGCCATTTGGTGCACCAATATTGAATTCAGGTCTACACTGGTTCAGGGCGTGTGAGATACCCCCTCTACATACAGGGGTTTGAATTAGGCATTTGAAATACAGCCATTTTGTGCAAACAAATCTTTAACTGAGGCCTAGTCTGGTTCAGGCCGTGTGAGATACACTCTTTACATACTGTCGTTCTTTTCTACTATTAATTAAACACCCATTTAGGGCAAGATCCTAAATTCCAAAAATATGAGGAGAGCGTCAAATGAGGGACGTGGCCCCGGTCGTGGTGCTGCTGGTGGAGCTCCTGTTGCAGGGAGAGGACGTGGACGATCTGTGCCAGCTACACACACAAGTGAAACCCCTTCCTCAGGTGCGAGTAGGCGACAGAACCTGCAGCGGTATTTGGTCGGGCCTAATGCAGCTCTACGAATGGTGAGGCCTGAACAAGTACAGGCGATAGTAGATTGGATTGCTGACAGTGGATCCAGATCCTTCACATTGTCTCCCACCCAGTCTCCTGCTGAAAGACCACAGTTGGCACCTGCAGCCGATGTCCATCAGTCTTTCACCTCACCCCCTTACAAATCAGCCAAGCAGTCTGAGCCCCAAGTCATGCAGCAGTCTCTTCTGCTTTTTGATGACTCTGTTAGCAGGGTTTCCCAGGGCCATCCACCTATCCCTGCCCCAGAAGTGGAAGAGATTGAGTGCACCGATGCCCAACCACTTATTTTTCAAGATGAGTACATGGGAGGACCATCGCAGCACGTCTCGGATGATGATGAAACACAGGTGCCAACTGCTGGGCTTTCGAAAGTGTGCAGACCAACAAGGAAGGCAGGGTGAAGACTGGGTGGACGATGATGTGGAGAACGATGAGGTCCTCGACCCCACATGGAATCAAGGTCATGCGAGTGACCGATTTAGTTCGGAGGAAGAGGCGGTGGTCGCACAGAGCCACCAGCACAGCAGAAGAGGGAGCAGCGTGCAAAAGCGGAGCGGCCGTCCTCTAGACAGTACGCCTGCTACTGCCCACCGCAGCAAGGGACCGAGCACATCAAAGCCAGCTCCAAGGAGTTCCCTGGCATGGCAGTTCTTCAGACAATTGTAGTGTCCCACTAGGTAGGGGTGGGCACTACAGAAGGGTCAATTGGTGTGCGCGTTACTCCTACTCACAAGGGACAGAAATGTTATATTTAATTATGCATTTAATGTATTTTCTAATGTGTTTTTATATGCAATGTTCCCCTGTATGATGCAATAGCAGGCCTAGTTGGGTGTAGTTAGACATCCCAGGCACTAGAGGGAGATAGGGAGCCCCTAGTATAAATGTCCAGGCCTAGACAGGGAGAGTTAGTGCAGAGTCAGGAGTCTGAGAAGACAGAAGTTAGAGGGCCTCCTCCTGACATGCAGCTTGATAGCCCTGGCTGCTAGCTATGACCAGGAGGCTAGTGAGGAGACCTAGCCTGCCTGAAGCCAAGAGAGCCTTAGTTAGCTCTGAAGTCACCCCAGTAGCAGGACAGAACCTCCTGGGAGAAACCCACAGTTCTTCACCAGACAAGTAAGGATATTACAAGCAAAGATAAGTATGTCACGGACGGTGTACAGGAAACAAGACAAAGCAACATGCATATATGACTCACTGGATCCAAAGCTAAGGAACCATAAGGGAGACCCCTGCACAAGACCTGAGACTTTCCCTGTCTGCTCAGCCTATGCAACGATCCCAGAGGTGGATGGTTGCATATCCACGTACCTCGACTATATAACCCCTGAACACCCTACAATAGTGAGGGGACACGACCACCGGCTCCCTACACCAGACACGAAGGGAGTCAGGGTCACCTGGGATCCAGCAAACAGAAAATAACAGATAAATGTTCAGCACTTAACTTTGGAGCAGACTGGAAAACAAGATCAGCATGCACACACACTCCAGGAAGTAGTATAAGCCGCCCAGTAATGCATTATGGGGCGGAATTTAAAGGGATGCAATCAGTCCAACCACATGACAGCTGAGAGAGGCTAACGAGATGAGGAACTGAACATCACAACAAAGAAACTCAAAGAGGAGGTTCTGAAAGGCTTCTGTCAGAGCTTCTCAGCTGTCTGGTTGTGACAGTACCCCTCCCTCTACGAGTGGACTCCGGACACTCAGAGCCCACCTTCTCCGGATGGGACCTATGGAAAGCCCTGATGAGACGAGAGGCCTTAATGTCCATCACTGGGACCCACATCCTCTCCTCAGGACCATAACCCTCCCAATGAACAAGGTACTGGAGAGAACCGCGGACAAGCCGAGAATCCACAATCCTAGAGACCTGAAATTCAAGATTCCCATCAACCATAATCGGAGGAGGAGGCAAAGGCGAGAGTACAATGGGTTGAACATAAGGTTTCAATAAGGACTTATGAAAAACATTATGGATCTTCCAAGTCTGAGGAAGATCAAGACGGTAGGCAACAGGATTGATGACAGACAGGATTTTGTAAGGCCCAATAAACCTAGGACCCAACTTCCAGGAGGGAACCTTCAATTTGATATTCTTGGTAGACAACCACACCAGATCACCACTATTCAGGTCCGGACCAGGCACACGTCTCTTATCTGCACACGCTTATATCTCTCACTCATGCTCTTTAGATTATCCTGAATCTTTTGCCAAATAGATGACAAAGACGAGGAGAATCTGTCCTCATCAGGTAAACCAGAAGACCCCTCTCCCGAGAAAGTCCCAAACTGCGGATGAAACCCATATGCACCAAAAAATGGTGACTTATCAGAGGACTCCTGACGATGGTTATTTAAAGCAAACTCAGCAAGGGACAAAAAAGAACACCAATCCTCTTGATTCTCCGCCACAAAACAGCGCAGATATGTCTCCAGATTCTGATTGACGCGCTCTGTCTGGCCATTCGACTGCGGGTGGAAAGCAGAAGAGAATGACAACCGAACCCCCAAGCGAGAACAGAAAGCCTTCCAGAATCTGGAAACAAACTGCGTGCCCCTATCAGAGACTATGTCTGAAGGAATACCGTGCAATTTGACAATGTGATCAATAAATGCCTGCGCCAGCGTCTTAGCATTGGGCAAACCAGGAAAAGGGATGAAATGCACCATTTTGCTAAAACGGTCCACCACCACCAGAATCACAGTCTTCCCTGAGGAACGAGGCAGGTCCGTTATGAAGTCCATGGACAGATGTGTCCAAGGACGGGAAGGAATAGGTAAGGGAAGGAGAGGACCTGATGGCCGTGAATGAGGGACTTTGGCACGAGAGCAAGTCTCGCAGGCTGCCACAAAACCCTCAACCGATTTACGAAGCGCAGGCCACCAGAATCTCCAAGCGATGAGATCCACTGTGGCTCTTGCCCCAGGGTGCCCAGCAAGGACCGTATCGTGGTGTTCCTTAAAAATCTTGTGTCTTAAAGCGATAGGCACAAACAACCTCCCAGGAGGACAAAGATAAGGAGCCTCTGACTGGGCTGCCTGCACCTCTGCCTCCAATTCAGCCAAAATGGGACCCGGGTCTTCAAAATTCCCGCCTCCCGGAAAACAACGTGACAGGGCATCTGCTTTCACATTCTTAACTCCAGGGCGGAACGTGACAACAAAATTAAACCTAGAAAAGAACAAAGACCATCTGGTCTGTCTCGGGTTCAGACGCTTGGCTGACTCCAAGTAGGCCAGATTTTTATGGTCAGTAAATACGGTAATAGGGTGCCTGGCTCCCTCTAGCCAATGGCGCCATTCCTCAAAAGCCAACTTGATGGCCAACAATTCCCTATCTCCCACATCGTAATTTCTCTCTGCGGAGGAGAGTTTTTTCGAGAAAAAGGCACACGGTCGCCATTTGGCAGGAGAGGAACCCTGAGACAAGACCGCCCCCACACCCACCTCAGAAGCATCAACCTCAACTATGAAGGGTAAAGAAATATCAGGTTGCACCAAGATGGGAGCGGAAGCAAAACTCTTTTTGATATTAGAAAAAGCCTTACGCGCCTCTACTGACCGAGAAGAAAAATCTACCCCCTTTCTGGTCATATCAGTGAGTGGTTTAACAATAGAGGAATAATTCAAAATAAACTTCATGTAATAATTGGCAAAGCCCAAAAAACGCATCAGCGCCTTCTGATTCTCAGGAAGCTCCCACTCAAGCACAGCGTGGACCTTCTCGGGGTCCATGTGAAAACCAGAAGCGGAGAGAAGAAACCCCAGAAATTGAATTTCTGGAACCGCAAACACACATTTTTCCAGTTTCGCATATAATTTATTTTCCCTCAGGATGAGCAAGACCTGACGTAAATGTTCCTTATGAGTTTTGAAATCAGGAGAAAAAATCAAAATGTCATCCAAATACACTAATGCAAATTTTCCCATCAAATGATAAAAAATGCTGTTCACAAAATGCTGAAAAAAGGCTGGGGCATTCATCAAACCAAAAGGCATAACCAAATTCTCAAAATGGCCCTCAGGGGTATTGAAGGCCGTCTTCCATTCGTCTCCTTCTCTGACCCTGACCAGGTTGTATGCCCCTCTTAGATCTAATTTGGAAAAGACTTTAGCCCCAACAACCTGGTTAAACAGGTCCGGGATCAGAGGAAGCGGATAAGGGTCACGAATAGTGATACTGTTCAGCTCCCTGAAATCCAGACAAGGTCTTAAAGAACCATCTTTTTTCTTAACAAAGAAAAAACCAGTGGCAACAGGTGACTTCGAGGGTCGTATGTGTCCTTTTCTCAGACTCTCAGAGATATAAGCACGCATAGCGATCCTCTCAGGTTGGGAAAGATTGTATAAACGAGATTTAGGCAGTTTGGCGCCTGGGATGAGATTAATAGGGCAATCGTACTCCCTGTGCGGGGGCAAATCCTGAACTCCACTCTCAGAGAAGACATCCGAAAATTCTGAGAGAAAAGATGGTACAGTCTTAGTAGCAACCTCAGAAACAGATGTCGTGAGGCAATTCTCTCTGCAAAAGTCTCTCCAACCATTTATTTGCCTCGCTTGCCAATCAATGGTGGGGTTATGTTTAGTGAGCCAGGGTAGCCCCAACACTAGAGGAGTAGGCAAACCGCTAAGGACGAAACATGACACATCCTCAACATGAGCATCACTCACAATTAAACGGATATTGTGAACTATGCCCTTTAATGATTTCTGAGAAAGTGGAGCGGAATCAATTGCAAAAACAGGAATATCCTTTCCCAAAGTGCGCACCTGGAAACCATGAGTTATTGCAAATTGATTATCAATGAGATTGACAGCTGCTCCACTATCCACAAAAATCTCACAAAAAATGTTGTTGCTCTCTAGCGCCACCATAGCCGGCAGGACAAAACGGGAACTACAAGCAAACGGAAAACCTTCAATCTCCGCCTCAACCCTGCCAATAGTAACAGACGGAACATTTTTAAAATATTTTTTCCTGTTTGTTTCTTTATTACTCCCAGAAAACTGCCTGAATCTCCTAGAAGGACAAACATTTGCCAAATGATTTATACCTCCACAACAAAAACAAACCCTCCCATGCGAGCTGAATCTTCTATTGTCAGAAGCAATCAACCCCAGCAGCATGGGCTCCTGCTCAGAAGGGGCTGACAGCGACTGAGACCTTTGCGCACAGAATGGGACCGCTGCACTGTCCTGGGACTGAGTATGACAGGAAGGGGACATCTCTCCTCTCTCTCTAAGACGCCTGTCAATATGAACGGCCTGAGACATAGCAGAGTCCAAAGAAATCGGCCTCTCATGAAAGGCAAATGCATCTTTCAATCCCTCTGAAAGACCATGGCAAAATTGACTTTGGAGTGCAGCATCATTCCAACCAGTATCAGCTGCCCATCTCCGAAATTCTGAGCAGTATATTTCTGCGGATTGTTTACCCTGGCATAATAGACGTAGTCTAGACTCAGCCAGAGCAATACGATCCGGATCATCATATATCTGACCCAGGGCTAAAAAGAATTCATCCACTGAACGGAGAGGCCGTGCCCCCTCCGGCAGCGAAAAGGCACAAGACTGAGCGTTACCCCTGAGCAGCGATATAATGATCCCCACCCTCCGTTCCTCATCACCAGAGGAATGGGGAAGAAGGCGAAAATGGAGTTTGCAAGCCTCTCTAAAACGCACAAAATTCTCACTACCCCCGGAGAACTTATCCGGGAGCGAGATCTAAGGCTCAGAACAAACTCCATGAACGCAAGCTGAACCGGTCACTTGAAGCTGAGAAAAAGTCTTACGGAGATCAGCTACCTCCAATGAAAGACCCTGGAAGCGTTCAGCCAAAAGTGAAACCGGATCCATGCTTGAGACGGTTTTGGCGGCTTATAATGTCACGGACGGTGTACAGGAAACAAGACAAAGCAACATGCATATATGACTCACTGGATCCAAAGCTAAGGAACCATAAGGGAGACCCCTGCACAAGACCTGAGACTTTCCCTGGCTGCTCAGCCTATGCAACGATCCCAGAGGTGGATGGTTGCATATCCACGTACCTCGACTATATAACCCCTGAACACCCTACAATAGTGAGGGGACACGACCACCGTCTCCCTACACCAGACACGGAGGGAGTCAGGGTCACCTGGGATCCAGCAAACAGAAAATAACAGATAAATGTTCAGCACTTAACTTTGTAGCAGACTGGAAAACAAGATCAGCATGCACACACACTCCAGGAAGAAGTATAAGCCGCCCAGTAATGCATTATGGGGCGGAATTTAAAGGGATGCAATCAGTCCAACCACATGACAGCTGAGAGAGGCTAACGAGATGAGGAACTGAACATCACAACAAAGAAACTCAAGGAGGAGGTTCTGAAAGGCTTCTGTCAGAGCTTCTCAGTTGTCTGGTTGTGACAAAGTAACACTGGTGGGCAGATGCTTTAGAAAGCAAAGCAAGGATTTGATACGAGAGGAAGATATATAGATATACCAAGGATTTAAGCCACCATTTAGGCATCCGGGCCTTGGGATAGAAAGCCAGACAGGAGTTCTAAAAAGAACAGTGTACGCTATTTCTGAGGAAAGGTACAACCTGATTCTGAGCGCATTGTGGATTTACCCTCTGAGTATCTTGCATAATCAATACCTGCCATCTTGTGGAATAAGCCTGCTTGTAAAGCTGTGATCTAAAGGACTGTATTACTATCTGTATGTATAAAGTTGGACTGTTAAGTAAAGCAACGTTTGGTTCACTATACCATCTGTGTACCTCACTTATTCCAACTATCAACCGGTGTGCCACCGTCACAGGCACTGGCGTCACGAACCTTAAAGGGACCTTGCCCCAGGCACTCAAAATACCCGTAACATCCAGGGCACCTCATCCACCATCAGGCCTGGTCCCTACATACAGAGTGTGCCCCAGAGGAACCGTGTCTACCTCTCCTTCACTGCCACATGCCTGCCCAGGGTTCTCCAATACAGTGGGCAACCCTCGATTGCCCATAACCGTGACCTCCCTTCGCTATACCCTGCAGGTCTGGCGTGTTGCACAATGTGCTGACGACAAGACACGAGTGGTTTGCACACTGTGCAATCAGAGCCTGAAACGAGGCATAAACGTTCTCAACCTGAGCACTACCTGCATGACCAGGCATCTAAGTGCAAAGCACGAGCTGCAGTGGAGTAGACGCCTCAAAAACCAAGAAAGGTCTCTGGCTCCTCCTGCTTCCTCTTCTGCTGCAGTCGTGGCCTCTTTATCCACCTCTGGAGTGACAGTGTCACCTGGGTCACTAAGCATCTCCACAATGTCACACGGAAGTATTCAGCTCTCCATCTCCCAAACACTTGAGAGGAAGTACCCCCCTACCCACCCGCGATCCCTGGCCCTGAATGCCAGCATTTCTAAATTACTGGCCTTTGAAATGCTGTCATTCTGTCTGGTGGACACGGATAGTTTTAAAGGCCTTATGGCGGTGGCTGTCCCACAGTACGTCGTGCCCAGCCGCCACTACTTTCAAGGCGGGCCATCCCTTCCCTGCACAACCAAGTAGGGGACAAAATCAGGTGTGCACTGCGCAACGCAATCTGTGGCAAGGTGCACCTGACTACGGATACGTGTGCAGCACGCCAGACCTGCAGGGTATAGCGATAGTGAGGTCACGGTTATGGGCAATCGAGGGTTATTCACTTTTCTAAAGAGAACCCTGGGCAGGCATGTGGCAGTGAAGGAGAGGCAGACACAAGTTCCTCTGGGGCACACTCTGTATGTAGGGACCAGGCCTGATGGTAGGTGAGGTGCCCTGGATGTTGCAGGTATTTTGAGTGCCTGAGGCAAGGTCCCTTTAAGGATCGTGACGCCAGTGCCTGTAACGGTGATACACCGGTTTGCAAAAGGATTAATAGAGTACACAGATGGTAAACCAAACGTTGCTTTACTTTGGAAGAACAGTCCAACTTTATACAGACAGTTACAGTAGATGATGGTGCAGTCCCATAAAGCACAAATGCACAGCAGGTTCACTTCACAATACGACAGGTTTAAATCTTGCAAGATACTTGGAGGGTAAACGATTAATGCTTTCCAGTACAACGCTGCTCTATCCCCTCAGCTATTCTAGCTGGCTGGATCCCAAGGCCCGGATGCCTAAATGCTGGCTTGAATCCTTGGTATATATAAACTTTCCTCCAGTATTGACACTTGCTTTACACTAAAGTACCTCTGCCCATCAGCTTACTTCTCTGAGCTGGGTGTTCTGTCTCTGCTGGGTTGGACGGTGGCTGCAGGTTTCTCCCAGGAGGTCCTCTCCTACTACTGAGGTGTCTCATCTGTGTTAGCTGGATTACTGGTCTCCAGGCAGGCTTTACTCCTTCTAGCCTCCTGGTGCAACTAGAAGCCAGGACTATCCAGCTGCATGTCAGGAGGAGGCCCTCAGCATATCCTGGGCTGGTGCCTTCTCACTTCTGTCTCCACAGACTCCTGACTATGACCTAACCCCTCCCTGTCTGGGCCTGGACATTTATACTAGGGGCTCCCTATCTCCCTCTAGTGTCTGGGATGTCTAATTACACCCAACTAGGCCTGCTGAGCATTAACAGGGGAAACATACCAATGTAAAAACACACAGGAAATACATTACAATGCATGGATAGATATAATATCACTGTCCCTTGTGAGCAGAAGTAACGCGTTACCCAATTGACCCTTGTGTAGTGCCCACTCCTACCTAGTGGGACACTACACGTGGACCAGTAAGCACGGTCAGGGCCGTTATATCTCCATAACAGCACACTGGGTAAATGCAGTGGCGGCTGGGCCTGAGGCGGATAGCAGTTTGGCGCATAGCAGTTTGGCGCATGTCCTTCCACCTCCGAGGATTGCAGGGCGCTTCAGTTTGCCTCCTGTTGCTTCCTCCTACTACTCCACTTCCTCATCCTCTACCAGCTCCTCATCCGGTCAGCGTAACACCTTCACCACCAACTTCAGCACAGCCCGGGGTAAATGACAGCAGGCAGTTTTAAAACTTATCTGTTTGGTGGACAAACCCCACACCGCGCAGGAGCTGTGGACGGGCCTTGAACAACAGAACGATGAGTGGTTTGTGCCAGTCAGCCTCGAGCCCAGCCTGGTGGTGTGTGATATTGGGCAAAATCTCGTTGCAGCTCTGGGACTAGCCGGTTTGACGCACATCCCTTGCCTGGCGCATGCGCTGAATTTGGTGGTGCAGAGATTCCTTAAAAATTACCCCGACATGTCAGAGCTGCTGCATAAAGTGCGGGCCTTCTGTTCGCGCTTCCGGCGTTCACATCCTGCTGCTGCTCGCCTGTCTGCGCTACAGCGTAACTTCGGCCTTCCCGCTCACCGCCTCATATGCGACGTGCCCACCAGGTGGAACTCCACCTTGCACATGCTGGACAGACTGTGCGAGCAGCAGCAGGCCATAGTGGAGTTTCAGCTGCAGCACGCACGGGTCAGTCGCACTACAGAACAGCACCACTTCACCACCAATGACTGGGCCTCCATGCGAGACCTGTGTGCCCTGTTGCGCTGTTTCGAGTACTCCACCAACATGGCCAGTGCTGATAACGCCGTTCTCAGCGTTACTATCCCACTTCTATGTCTCCTTGAAAAAACGCTCCAGGCAATAATGGAAGAGGATGTGGCACAGGAGGAGGAGGAGGAAGAGGGATAATTTCGTAGGGTTTCCGGCCATTCATTCACAAGTGGCTCCGAGGGTGGGTTCCTGCACCCACAAACGCCAGGTACACAATTGTCCAGCCAGGGCACAGTTCTGGAGGATGAGGAGGTGGAGAATGAGGAGGAGGAGATGGAGGATGAGGAAGAACCATGTTCACAGCAGGGTGGCACCCAGACCAGCTCATGGCCATCACTGGTGCGTGGATGGGGGGATACAGAGGACACAGACGATACACGTCCCACAGAGGACAGCTTTTCATTGCCTCTGGGCAGCCGCCTGTCCACAGCCAATGTGGACAAGCTCACGTTCATTAAAATGAACCAGGCATGGATCCCTCAGGACTTGTCCGTACCTTGTGCAGAATAGACATTTATACCACCATCAGACATCCATTCTTGTACTGAAGTCAAGTGCAATGATTCTTTGTTTTCTTTTTATTTTATTTGTCCCAATATTTTTGGGGCTACCTACCCCAATAAAATAAAAAAACATTGTTGGCTACCTCCTCCTCCTACATTGCATCCTCCACCTACAACACCAACACTCCTCAACCTCCGACTCCATATCCACCTCCTTCTCTGAGTTGCAGGATAATAATTAGTAATTTTTTGTTATTTTATTTCATTTTAGGTTATTTCCCTATCCACATTTGTTTGCACAGCAGTTGCCAGGCTCTTAGCACATTTTACTGCCGTTTACATCCATCAAGCCTTTTCAAGGACTATTTTAGAGCCATTTTAATGCAAAAATGTTTGCATCATTTATTTTCAATTGTCGGGTGACATTTTACCATTTTTGGCATATACAAACCCCTGCTTTGCCTGGATGACAGGGGCCTAAATCTCTCAAAATCCTCTGTTCTATTGTTGGGTGACATGAACCCCCTTGTGCCGTGAATGTTATACAGTATGTCCCAATATTTTGGGGGATACCCCAATTTAAAAATAAAAAATAACACAAATCGGTGTTGGCTACCTATTTCTCCTTCACCGCCGCTTCCACCTACACCGCCACGTCAACCTACACCGCCACATCCACCCATCCACCGCCTCCTCAACCTCCTACTGCTAGGTCCAGATTGTTATTTTGAATCTTTCTGTATTTTATGTTATTTTAAGTAATTTTCCTATCCACATTTGTTTGCAGAACAGTTGCCATGCTCTTAAGCACATTTTAATGCCCTCTAGCCCTTTCCAGGACTATTTTAGAGACATTTTAGTGCCCAAAAGTTCGGGTCCCCATTGACTTCAATCTTCTAAGAGGGAATCAGAAGGGACAGATAGAGAAGAGTATGTTCTAATTGTTCAGCCCCTCCAAGCTCTAGAAAGTAGAAATTTGGAACAGGAACACATCAAATTTAGGACGCCAGGCTTCCGGCGGGAGCAAGATTACAGAACCTTTTTATCAAATTGTGTAAAGATGACGTCAGACACCTGGATATAATCTTGTACCCAGGTTACTCCCTCAGGTTAAAGAAATTGGCCCCCAAGGCTAATAAAAGTCAACCCTTCACAAAGCCTCAGATGGTGGTGGTTTCAGGACTTCACAGGAAAATCTTCACCTCTTTCCCAGGGAATTTTTGGGGTCTTTTCAAGAGTGGATGAAGTGCCAAAGCCACAGGTACGATGGAGGCTAGATCTGACATGTCTAAACAAATATCTTCCCGGAAGAAATTTTGTGATGTTAATTTCTTTTCTGTAATCAACATTCACCTGCAGGACTATTTTATGGCCAAGATCTCATATGTGCCTATATGCATGTTACTGCCAACCCATTGCAGGTTCTCAGGTTGGCCATCACTCACCAGGGTATCTCATCTTCAGTTCACATGACTTTTCTTTGGTTTATCATCATCGCCTGGAGTTTTTACTAAGTTAGTTGTGGAAATAACTGCAGCCCTGAGCTTTTAGTTAGACTCAATACCTTATCTTGCGGGGTACCCCCTGCTGATGCTGCCACCCTGCCAGTTTTTTACAAATATCACTCCTATGCCCCCCTGCAGTTTTCCCACTCAGTACTTTACTAAATACTGATATATACAGCCACCACTAGAGGGAGCTCAGGAGATTACTAAATACAGATACATACAACCACCACTAGAGGGAGCTTAGGAGATTACTACATACAGATAAATGTATATGGCCACCACTAGAGGGAGTTAAAGTAAATACATTCAGATATATACAGCCACCACTAGAGGGAGCTCAGGAGATTGCTACATACAAATATATACAGCCACCACTAGAGGGAGCTCAGGAGATCACTACATACAGATATATACAGTCACCACTAGAGGAAGCTCAGGAGATTACTACATACAGATATATACAGCCACCACTAGAAGGAGCTCAGGAGATTACTGCATACAGATATATACAGCCACCACTAGAGGGAGCTCAGGAGATTACTACATACAGATATATGCAGCCACCACTAGAGGGAGCTCAGGAGATTACTACATACAAATATATACAGTCACCACTAGAGGAATCCCAGGAGATTATTACATACAGATATACACAGCCACCACTAGAGTGAGCTCAGGAGATTACTACATATAGATATATACAGCCACCACTAGAAGGAGTTCAGGAGATTACTACATACAGATATATACAGCCACCACTAGAGGGAGCTCAGGAGATTACTACATACAGATATATACAGCCACCACTAGAGGGAGCTCAGGAGATTACTACATACAGATATATACAGCCACCACTAGAGGAATCCCAGGAGATTAATACATATAGATATATACAGCCACCACTAGAGGGAGCTCAGGAGATTACTACATACAAATATATACAGCCACCACTAGAGGGAGCTCAGGAGATTACTACATACAGATATATGCAGCCACCACTAGAGGGAGCTCAGGAGATTACTACATACAAATATATACAGCCACCACTAGAGGGAGCTCAGGAGATTACTACATACAGATATATACAGCCACCACTAGAGGGAGCTCAGGAGATTACTACATACAGATATATGCAGCCACCACTAGAGGGAGCTCAGGAGATTACTACATACAAATATATACAGCCACCACTAGAGGAATCCCAGGAGATTATTACATACAGATATATACAGCCCCAACTAGAGGGAGCCAAGGAGATTACTCCATACAGATATATACAGCCACCACTAGAGGGAGCTCAGGAGACCACTACATGCAGATATATCCAGCCATCACTAGAGGGAGCTCAAGAGATTGCTACACAAAGATATATACAGCCACCACTAGAGGGAGCTCAGGAGATTATTACATACAGATATATACAGCCACCACCAGAGTAAGCTCAGGAGATTACTACATACAGCTATATACAGCCACCACTAGAGGGATCTCAAGAGATTACTATATACAGAAA
The DNA here is from genome assembly GCF_014858855.1 of Bufo gargarizans. Lineage (NCBI taxonomy): Eukaryota > Metazoa > Chordata > Amphibia > Anura > Bufonidae > Bufo > Bufo gargarizans. The sequence continues at coordinate 24,801,501 of NC_058084.1, read as the reverse complement.
TATATATACGGCCACCACTAGAGGGAGTTGAGATTACTACATACAGATATATACAGCCACCACTAGAGGGAGCTCAAGAGATTACTACATACAGATATATACAGCCACCACCAGAGTAAGCTCAGGAGATTACTACATACAGCTATATACAGCCACCACTAGAGGGATCTCAAGAGATTACTATATACAGAAATATATATACGGCCACCACTAGAGGGAGTTGAGATTACTACATACAGATATATACAGCCACCACTAGAGGGAGCTCAAGAGATTACTACATACAGATATATACAGCCACCGTTAGAGGGAGCTCAAGAGATTACTACATACACATATATACAGCCACCACTATAGGGAGTTGAGGAGGTTACTACAAACAGATATATACAGTCACCACTAGAAGGAGCTCAGGAGATTACAACATACAGATATATACAGCCACCACTAGAGGGAGCTCAGGAGATTACTACATACAGATATATACAGCTGCCACTAGAGGGAGCTCAGGAGATTACTGCATACAGATATAAACAGTCACCACTAGAAGGAGCTCAGGAGGTTACTACATACAGATATATACAGTCACCACTAGAAGGAGCTCAGGGGATTACTGCATACAGATATATACAGCCACCACTAGAGGGAGCTCAGGAGGTTACTACATACAGATATATACAGTCACCACTAGAAGGAGCTCAGGAGATTACTACATACAGATATATACAGCCACCACTAGAGGGAGCTCAGGAGATTACTACATACAGATATATACAGCTGCCACTAGAAGGAGCTCAGGAGATTACTACATACAGATATACAGTCATGGCCAAAAGTTTTGAGAATTACATAAATATTGGAAATTGGAAAAGTTGCTGCTTAAGTTTTGATAATAGCAATTTGCATCTACTCCAGAATGTTATGAAGAGTGATCAGATGAATTGCATAGTCCTTCTTTGCCATGAAAATTAACTTAATCCCCCAAAAAACTTTCCACTGCATTTCATTGCTGTCATTAAAGGACCTGCTGAGATCATTTCAGTAATCGTCTTGTTAACTCAGGTGAGAATGTTGACGAGCACAAGGCTGGAGATCATTATGTCAGGCTGATTGGGGTAAAATGGCAGACTTGACCTGTTAAAAGGAGGGTGATGCTTGAAATCATTGTTCTTCCATTGTTAACCATGGTGACCTGCAAAGAAACGCGTGCAGCAATCATTGCGTTGCATAAAAATGGCTTCACAGGCAAGGATATTGTGGCTACTAAGATTGCACCTCAATCAACAATTTATAGGATCATCAAGAACTTCATGGAAAGAGGTTCAATTCTTGTTAAGAAGGCTTCAGGGCGTCCAAGAAAGTCCAGCAAGCGCCAGGATCATCTCCTAAAGAGGATTCAGCTGCGGGATCGGAGTGCCACCAGTGCAGCGCTTGCTCAGGAATGGCAGCAGGCAGGTGTGAGCACATCTGCACGCACAGTGAGGCAAATACTTTTGGAAGATGGCCTGGTGTCAAGTAGGGCAGCAAAGAAGCCACTTCTCTAAAAAAAAAAACACATCAGGGACAGATTGATCTTCTGCATAAAATATGGTGAATGGACTGAGGACTGGGGTAAAGTCATATTCTTCGATGAAGCCTCTTTCCGATTGTTTGGGGCATCAGAAAAAAGGCTTGTCCAGTGAAGAAAAGGTGAGCGCTACCATCAGTCCTGTGTCATGCCAACAGTATAGCATCCTGAGACCATTCATGTGTGGGGTTGCTTCTCATCCAAGGGAGTGGGCTCACTCACAATTTTGCCCAAAAACACAGCCATGAATAAAGAATGGTACCAAAACACCCCCCAACTGCAAATACTGACTCTTTGCATAAATGTCATGTAATTGTTGATAAAAGCCTTTGAAACGTATGAAGTGCGTGTAATTATATTTCACTACATCACAGAAACAACTGAAACAAAGATCTAAAAGCAGTTTAGCAGCAAACTTTGTGAAAACTAATATTTGTGTCATTTTCAAAACCTTTGGCCACGACTGTAGACAGCCACCACTAGGGGGAGCTTAGGAGATTACTATATACAGATATATACAGCCACCACTAGGGGGAGCTCAGGAGATTACTGCATACAGATATATACAGCCACCACTAGAGGGAGCTCAGGAGATTACTGCATACAGATATATACAGCCACCACTAGAGGGAGCTCAGGAAATTACTACATACAGATATATACAGCCACCACTAGAGCGAGTTTAGGAAATTACTACATACAGATATATACAGCCACCACTAGAGGGAGCTCAGGAGATTACTGCACACAGATATATACAGCCACCACTAGAGGGAGCTCAGGAAATTACTACATACAGATATATACAGCCACCACTAGAGGGAATTCTGGAGATTACTACATACAGATATATACAGCCACCACTAGAGGGAGCTCAGGAGATTACTTCATACAGATATATCCAGCCACCACTAGAGGGAGCTCAGGAGATTACTACATACAGATATATACAGCCACCACTAAAGGGAGCTCAGGAAATCACTACATACAGATATATACAGCCACCACTAGAGGGAGCTCAGGAGATTACTACATACAGATATATACATCCACCACTAGAGGGAGCTCAGGAGATTACTACATACAGATATATACAGCCACCACTAGGGAGCTCAGGAGATTACTACATACAGATATATACAGCCACCACTAGAGGGAGCTCAGGAGACTACTACATACAGATATATACAGCCACCACTAGAGAGAGCTCAGTAGATTACTACATACAGATATATACAGCCACCACTAGAGGGAGTTCAGGAAATTAATACATACAGATATGTATGTTAATACTGAGCAGGAGGAAGAGACGCCAGGGTTTGTCAATGGGCGTCTCCTTCTCCCTGGCTGTGCCACTCTCCACTGTGATTGGATTGCGGCACAGCCAGGGAGAAGGAGACACCCATTGAGAAACCCTGGCATCTCCCCCTCCCTGTACTGATGCCCAGTATTAACATACTGAGCGGGAAAACTGCAGGGGGGCACTGTGGGGCGTAGGAGCAATATTTGAAAAAATCATTCAGGGTGGCAGCATCAGCGGGGGGTACCCCAAAAGGTAAGGTATTTACCTAAACTAAAAAATATATATATATACAAAAGGTCCTCTTTAAGCTCTCACACTAGTGGATCCAGAAATCAAGATGGAGGTGAGATCTAAGGTCTCATCACCAAGTGCCAGTCAGGACCCAGTGGAGTAACTAGAAATAACTGGGCCCCCCAGCAAATATTTGAATAGGGCTCCCCCCAGCAACCTCTTCACAACCCCCACTCCTGTGGCTAGTCAAGATTGCTCTCTCAGGCCAGGCCCAGTAGCCTCTCCGTCTGTTTCCTACACATATATACTATGTCATGTCACTGTATATTTCCCTTGAGGTGCCTCTGACAATAAAATACTTTAGTCCTCCTCCTGGATGGGCCCCTTCCAAGTTTGGGCCCCATAGCAGCCGCTTCCCCTGTAGCTATGCCCCTGTCAGGACCACTAGGAGAATTGTGGGGAATCTAACCTCTTCGTTAGAAGCAGTAACATTAGTACACTTTGCAAACCAGCATCGTTACAGGAAGAAAACAATGTTTATCAAGTCTGGTTCGTCTTGTGGTGATCAAGCCAGAAACTCGGGAAGACCTGTCTTGATGGCTTCGTCTGAGAAATACTGAACAAGGTAGATTATTCTGGCCATTCCAATAACTCTGGTCAGGAAGTACACTTCCACATTCTTTGAGTTCAGGGCAGATGGTCGCCTCAAGAGATGTATCGGTGATCCAATATCAGAGACCTGGGAGCAATATATCTACCTCTTTTCATTTAGGGCAGGCTCTACAACCAGTCAGTGGATCTCCACCATGTGCTACATCAACAATTGGAACAGGATTCGCTTTTCTCCACATAACTGTCAATACAGTCAAATTATGACTTGGGCAGTGGAAAGTCCAACCGTAGACAGCCTTCCACATTCAGGGTACTCTGAATGTTCAGACGGATCTGTTTAAACAGGTCATTGTTTAAGTCTCAACAGCTGTATTTTTAACATATTGTGTGAAGATGGGGTACCCCCATTTAGATGCAATGGGGACAGCCTCTAATACAAAGCTCACAAAGTTCTGCTCCCTGAATCCAGCGAATAAACCAGAAAGAATTGAAGGCCTGTCTTTTAGTTGGGAAGGAATTTTCCATCCAAAATTTCCCCTCCATTTACCCTCATATCCTGACTGCTCAGGAAAATCAGATGAGAGTCTCAGCCATAACCTTAGTGCTCATCTGGCCAGGAGGGCATGATTCCTCGCTGGCTACAACTTTCCAGAGGAAATTATTGGACATACAGTCCAGCCAAATCTTCTGATTCAAGCAGACCTACAGCATCCAAGCTGGAGATGTTTCAGCTTACAGCCTGGAATCTGACAGTTCAGGACTGAAGAAGGGCTTGTAAGATGTGGTGGTGGAGGCTTTGCAGAATCCAGATCTTTCTAAAGTCTTACATTTTTTACAGGAGAGTTTCCAGTTGGGTTAAAACCTAAACCTAACACTGTTAGAGTGCATTTCACGGCTGCCATTGCCCACATAGACGGCGCCTTTGTGCATTTTTTATGTTCTTTATTCAATTATAATTTATCGGTTAAGCCTCCTATTCCAGCCTGGGATCGGACTGTTCTCCTCAAGACCCTGGTGAAATCTCTATTTGAGCCTCTTCCAGAAGCACCACTAAGGTTTGTATCTTGGTAGGTTTTATTTCTGGTAGCAATTGCATCAGCCAAGAAGGTGTCAGACTTTGCAAGTTCTATCATGGGCCCAGGGGCATAACTAGAGTTCTATGGGCCCCAGGGCAAACTTTGAATTGGGCCCCCCTTGCGAGCCTCAACCCCGCCCCTCCCCACCAGCCTCTGCCCCTACCCATACTCTCCCCCCCTCTGTATGAAGCCATACATTAAAAAAATAATAATACTCTAGTCACTAGAGTATTTTTTTATTTATTTTTTATGTATGGCACACACTGGCTTCATATGAGGGGGGGGGATGAATGATGATCAGTGGTGCCGTGCGGAAGTAACCTATGATGCTGTGCGCTCCCGTACGTACGATGTATGCCGCTCCGGGACATATGGCCCGCTCACAGACCGTATGTCTCAGAGGGTTTACGGTCATGTACATGAGCCCTAAGGCTGCTATTTCTCTCCCCCCCCCCCCCTTTGTGTTGTGCTGCCAGAAGGATGATAAGGAAAGTCTAAATTTGCTTTCCGAAAATGATCTTTCCTTGACTCCAAAGGCAGCACAAATATCCCTTCCTGGAAAAGACATTGCTTGGAAAAGACCACATCTGCCTAGTGGGTGTGCCCTCCTTTATAGGTCTGATTTACTTATAATGTATCTTCTGTCTTAGATGGGAGGAGCAAGACATTAACCCTTTGTGTGTGCTGCCTTTGTACTCAAGCAAAGATAAATTTCAGTAAGAAAATTTAGACGATCTATCTGTCATCTATTTCATATGTCTGCTGATCTGTATATAATACCGATCCGTATATCTATCTATTCCCCCCCAAAAATCCCACATACTAACAAAGCAGATAACGCAATAGATGCAGAGATTATAGATGGACTACGCCCTCGCTCTGATCTGATAAAATCCGAGACTCTCAGTCAGTGTATTTTATTGTCCTGTTTATAAAACAATAAGTGGTGCCCCCGCCTTGTTCCCCCGGTGAATGGAGCGTGTCCTCCTGCAGCCGCAGTACAGGGCGACTCCCCGGCCGGAGAATGATTCAGGCGCAATGATGTCACCGGATCCGCCTGCTGCAGGGCAGTGATTGGTGGAGCAGCTGACGGACACTTGTCCATTGTATCCAACTGTCTGTGCGTCACGTGATCTCTGGGCCCAGGAGCTTACGATCACAGCGCTCAGTGCTTTATGCTGGCGGTTTTGTAGTTTTCACCTTGTTCTGCGGATTTTCCCCCGGATTCCCCTCCAGATCTGTGCGGGCGGAGGAGCAAAACTACATGGAGACACCCCCCCCCCCCCCCAAGAAGTGCTGGTCCCATTCCCCGCCAGGGGTGTGTAGTGTCCCAATAGGTCAATGTGGGCACTACACAAGGGTTAATATGCCTATTGTATTAATGTGATGTTTGTATGTTCATTTCCCTGTGCTATCTGGGTAGCAGGCCTATTGGGTTGTAGTTTAGCCTCCTAGACACTAGAGAGAGCTAGAGAGCCCTGAGTATATATAGGAAGGCTCAGACAGGGAAGGGTAGTGCAGTCCAGGAGGCTAGTAGTGCAGTCTATCCAGCCTGCCTGAAGTTCCTGAGCCTCAGTTAGCTCAGAAGAGTTACCCCAAGAGAAGAGTTTTCCTCCTGGGAGAAACCTGCAGTTTCCACCAGCAGTGTTCCAGCTAATCAAGTAAGCTGAAGGGGCAGAAGGGACATTGAACTAAGGCAAGTGATATATACCTGAGTAAGATTGCTACCAAGGATAAAAGCCAGCATTTGGGCATACGGGCCTTGGAATACAGCCAGCCAGAATAACTGAGGAATAGTGCAGCCTGGTCTGTGAGTGTTGATTGTTACCCTCTGAGTATCTTGCAAAGAACATTTGTCTGCCATTTATAAAAAGCCTGCTAATGGTTATTGCTTCAATGTGGAACTGAAACTGAACTGTACAAAGTTGAACTCTTGTCCCAGTAAAGCAAAGTTTGGTTTACCATACCACCGTGTTCCTCAATTACTACAACTATAAATTGGTGTACCACCGTTACAGGCACTGGCGTCACGTTTCTTAAAGGGACCTTGCCCCAGGCACATTAAACACCTGCAACATCCAGGGCACCTCACACACCATCAGGCCTGGTCCCTATATGCAGAGTGTGCCCCAGAGGTCTCCTGTGCCAGCCTCTCCTTCACTGCTGTACGCCTGCCCAGGGTTTTCCTACAGAACTGTGAGTAACCCTCGCTTGCTCATTAACCCTGACCTCACAATCGAAATACCCTGCAGGTCTGGCGTTCTGCAGGGGGTCACGTGACTGTCCTGCAGCTTCTGTGGCTCCTCCCCTCATCTGCATATTACCCAGGATGCATCTCCTGTGTCTTCACAGACTGAGTTTTTTCTGTTATTTTTATGTTTTTTCTTGTACATTTTTAGTACCAGATTAGACACATCGTATCCGGAAGACGCAGCGTGTGACCTGTACACAGCACATACATGTACACAGCGCTCTCCGTGTGTGTGATGAGCGGCCCCCGGGCCCCCTGCACTGCCGGCCCCTGGCAGCTGTATATTCTGGATTCTCTTAAGATTGAATAAATCTTTCGCCTTTTACTAAAGATTTCCGTGGAGAGGAACAATCATGAATTTCATTGAATTTTTTTATGCCTGGCGCTTGCTGGGCTCCCTGTTCTGGTTAATGGAAGAGTGGATGATGGGAGTTATTGGCAGGACACTTACTGAGAGATGGTGTGCTGAACACACAAGTTATTAGCCCTTTATTGTTGTATTTAATATACTGTTTCTTTTGAAGGGGAGCTGTCAGCAGTTTTATGCTAGAGGTTCTAATCAGTGATGAGCGAAGTGACTTCAGAAGCTACACCTGAAGTCGCTTTGGTATTGGCTCCGATGAACTGAAGCTATTACTTTGTGAAGTCTCGCGCTACTTCGGAAATTAAATTTTACTGCAAAAAAATCACTCCGGCTCCGTACAGCATTAAGACAAAGTTTTATGCGACTCAATTTTGGATGAAGCAACCAAAGACGATTCGCTCATCCCTAGTTATAAAGCTGTACAGAGATCCATCTCCGTACAGTATTAGAATGTATGGGCTTCGATGAGGTGAAGTCGCTTGAGACTTCATTGAATAACTTTGGTAACTGATTACTACAGTGAAAAACCACTTCAAAACTTGGAACCAAAGCAGAGTTATGTTCTAAGGTTTTTCACTGTAAAAATCAATTGCTGAAGTTATTCAACAAAGTCTCGCGCGACCTAGTTAATAACGGACTTCGCCTCATCAGAGCCCATACATTCTAATACTGTACAGAGACTAATCTACGTACAGTATTATAATGAATTTTTTAGCGAAGTGCCTTCGGATATTGCATCTGAAAACATTTTGCTCATCTCTAGTTCTAACAGCTCCAGCGCACGCCGTACGAGTCTCCATATTCCTGATCTCTCCCCCGCTCCCGCCCACCTGCCCATGATTGAAAGTTTTTCTCCATACGAATCAGCAGCGGGGGGAGCGGTGAGCTCAGGAGTACGGGGCTCGTTCACTATGCACTCAAGCTGTTTAGTTAGGTAAGATTTTCGCAAAATAACTGGGTCAATTAAGCCTTTCCCGCCATCGGCTGTACAGGTACGAAACGCTGATCAGGCGGGTGCAGCTTCTCAATTAGTGCAGGGGCCCCGCTGTTTCTGATCCCCTGCTGCATCCGCCGGTATCACTGCCTTAACACTTTGTATGCTGCTGTCAACACTGACTGCGGCATGCATGGTGTTTGCAGAGGGAGAAGGCTTCTGCTAAGACCCCATTGGTGACTGGGCCCAATGTCTTACACAGGCATCAGAGCCTGCCAGCTACGGAAGCCCATGAGACCAAACCCCAGGCCTGGATCTCTGTCAGTATTGTAATGCATTGCAGAGGGGATAAGACCCCCAACTGCTAATGACCCACAGTAAGACAAAAAAGAGAAAGCATAAAAGTAAAAAATACATTTTTTAATATTTTTTTTTAAGTTTAAAGAAAAAATAAAAGCGCCCTTTCCCCTCATCAAGCCATATGCAATAAAAAAAATAAATCGATAAAAACAGACATTTGTTATCACCGCGTCCGTAACGACCGGCACTATAAAAATATCATCAGATGAACACCATAAAAAAAGGGTGTCAAGGAATTCGGCCGAGCTTCGGGAGCAAAGGTCAACTGCGGGAAGTCGGAAGCCATGCTGTTCGAGGAGCATGCCCTGGCTTCCTCTGCCCCCTTCCCCTTCTCCATCCAGCTGGAGTTCATCAAGATCCTGGGAGTCTGGTTCGGGGAGAAAGAAGCAGCCCTGAAGTCCTGGCAAGATAGTTTGTTAAAGGTCAATCAAAAGATCGGACTGTGGGGCCTCAAGCAACTCACCAGCGAAGGGGGGAAGACTCTTGTGCTGCGGAACGAGATCCTGCCGGTTCTTCAGTACATGGCGTGAGTCTGGCCTCCTCACATCACCATGCAGCAGGCCATTATGAGGACTGTCTTCCGCTTCATCTGGGGCTCCAAAATGGACAGAGTAAAATGGACGTTCATGTACAAAGACCCATGCAAGGGTGGGAAAGGAGTTCCAGACATCCCCACTCTGCTGCGAGTGGCCTTTGTGTGCGACAGCATCCACAGAACTCTGACAGCGAAGGATGATGGCCAGTCCGTGTCCCGGTTCTTTCTCCTGCCTCTCTGGAGGAGGCTGAGTTGGGATAAGTGGGACAGCTCCTACCCCTACAACTAGGATATCCCCTGGTATTACCAGGACCTTCTCAAGTTTGTAAGGGAACACCAACTGGAGGTACTGAAGCCTGACTTGTGGAAACCAAAGACTATCCACAAGCTGATCCGAGCAAAGGACTTAATAGAGTATATTCCAGGACTCCCTGCTGCCACTGCTAAGACTGTTTGGAAGAACGTGGCTCCTAGCAGGTTAACCAACGGGCACAAATACCTGGCATGGATGGCCATTCAGGGAGGCCTGTTCCTGAGAACTTTCATGCATGCCCTTAGACTATGCAACACCAGGCACTCCCCCGGGTGGCCTTTCCAGGAAGAAACACCTTTGCTCCTCTTTTGGCAGTTGCCGTTTGCGCAGGCCCTGTTGGACACCCTGGAAAATGAACTCATAGATATTATTCACAGGAGCAGCCTGAAGCACACCGCCGTGCTTTACGGACTATTCCATGGGACCCATTCGGTTGAGGCTATTCAGGAGGCCTGGCGCCTTATAAACTGTTTTAAGGACACTATTTGGCTTGCCAGGAAACGCCTGGTGATGAACTGGGAGAGGATGTCCGTCCAGGACTGAACAGGCTGGTTCTCAGTGTGCTCAGAGACTACTCCATCATGGACAGTCCGGACGTTGACGAAGAAGAGGATTAAAACCCCTCTCCTTCCCTCCTCTCCCCCCAGTGTGTCTGTCTTTCAATAAAGCTTCGGTCCTGTGACTCCCCTCCCCCCTACCACGTGTCCGATGCTTATTGATTGATGTGTGATGTTAAAATGTTAGTGTGGCGCTATGTGTGGTGTACTGCGCTGTGCTCTACGCCCATGCACAAATTGTTTTCCGTGTAATCCTTCTGCGGTGGCGGTCATTCAGATGCTCAATATCTTCCTGTGGTCATACAGATGCTGGATATCCTCCTACGGTGGTGGTCATACAGAAGCTGGATATCCTCCTGTGGTGACGGTCATACAGATGCTGGATATCCTCCTGTGGTGGAGGTCATAGAGCTGCTGGATATCCTCCTCAAGCTCTCCCATGTTGGAACTGTAATTCAGACAAAGTGGTTTTTGGCTGCTGTACATGGGAGATCTCTCGTATGGGGCACCATTGGTTCGGCGTTATAGGAACACCACGTCTCCTGGGTCATATAAGGGTCCATTCCCAAGTCAGTAGAATGTGTCCGCACCCGTTCTGCAATTATCTGGAATGGGTGCAGACCCATTCATTCTCTATGGGGCAGAAATGTATGCGGACAGCACACAGTGTGCTGTCCGCATTCGCATTTCTGGAGTGCGGCCCCGAACTTCCGGTCCGCGGTTCCGGAAAAAAATATAACATGTCCTATTCTTGTCCGCAATTGCAGACAAGAATAGGCATTTCTATGGGGGCTCCGGCTGGGTGTATTGTGGATCCGCAAAACACTATGGACGTGTGAATGGACCCTCAGGCAGTAGGACTGGATCACTGATCCTGTGGACATACTGAAGGCTTCTCAATATCTCCTCCACAAATACCACATGGGAGTGGCCAACGGGGGATAATGGCGCCACCATCATGATGCTAGTCCTGTGTGTTTCCGCACTATATGCTCTCTAGCCTCCTGTGATCTCTGATGTGACCATTATTTGTACCAAGATGGAAGAGCTTGGAATGACTGAGGGTATCAGCATCTGTATGACCACCGCCATGTCAGGGGGCAGCCTGTATGACAGCACAGGAGATGCCACCCAGTAGTCATGTGACCTCCACATGTACCCTGCTGCAGAACATAAAATAAAGGGGCTCCACTTGTGTGATCAGTGACCGAGCATCATTAGCAGTTTATACTGTGTCAGTCTACACTATAATCGCATTACTTTCTGCAGGTGTTCTGTCTAGTGAGTGTATTGTACGATGTGGGCCTGACTGGGTGCGGAGCACTAAAAGGGGATGTCTGCATTCAGTGTTAGGTTCCCGTCCTAAAGAGATCGCCTTGACGCTGGCGGACGGACAATTTTTTACAAAATGTATTCGCTAAGACTCTCACATTTACAACGCAGCTTCAGTATTTTATATTTGCTATAGTGAGTACGGCTTTATTGTATGTGCTTATTTTATTATTTGTGTTTGCAGAGCGCTGGTGCATTGTTTGCCCTCTATGTTACTTCCAGCTATAGCGACGTGCACCTGCGCATTGGGATGGGCTGACTGACCCCCAAATTTGTTTTTCTTGCATTCAGTTTTTATGTTGGGGCTGCAGGGAGACTATTAAAATAATAGAAAGGACCCATTTCCTCCCGCGTTCACTCCGATCCAGCGCCGCTGCTTCTTTCTCTGCGCTGAAGCCGTGACATGTAGCACACGTGACCACTACAGCCAAAACAGTACATCACCGCAGCTTCTGTAGTACCCCAGAGAGGTATTACCATTCCTACACCCTGCTACTGTCTCTAATGGACTAACCATAATGTTGTCTGTGTATTTATTGCAGGTCCTCTTACACTGCATTAATTGTTCTGCTATGTAACTGTTATTTATTACATGTAATATGCCTGGTTCACCAGCAGGTGGCAGCGTATATGGCAGAGAGATATTTGGATAGAATGGAACCTACCATTCCTTTTCCCCCCTTTTGGACAGTAGTGGGATAGTCCCGTTTGCTACCAAGGGAGGGGCTGCAGGGAGTTTTCAGTCAGTCTGAGCGCAGTCTAGTCTAGAGTTGGCAGGAGAGGAGAATCACCCTGACTCCTTACAGATCTACAAAGTGTTGCGTGGGGGTCAACAGCCAAACAGCCAAAGGCTCCAGAGATACCAGAACTGTCCTAAAGTCCAGTGACCGGACTAAACCAGAGTTTAGCACAGCAGAGAGAGAAAGCTGAATATTTAAGTTTGCCTGCCAGTTTATGCCAAATCCTGCAGGAACCAAGCAAAAGGCCACTTCTTGTACAGATGCAAGTTGATCCAAATAAAGCTGCTGCATAACTCCCAACCATCCTGGATTTCAGAGGCTGTCCCTCAGTGCGGGGGAGGGTATGTCCTGCTCTCAGGCAGCCGTCAGCTCCCTGCTTCATCTTTCCTCCCCCCCCCCCCACACCACACTGCAGGTCTGGGCAGGGGGCGGGGCCAGCTGACAGTCAGCCTCTGCTCCTCCTCCTCCTCCTCCACAGACCAGATGAGCCGATGTGTATCCTGCTGCTGCTGGGGACCAAGCTGAGTATGTGGAGTTTATATATTTTTTTAACTTTCTGTGAGGGGGCACTATCCTGGCAATATTACTCTGAGGGGGGACACTCCTGGCCATATTTCTGTGAGGGGGCACAATCCTGGGCATATGTCTGTGAGGGGGCACAATCCTGGCCATATTTATGTGAGGGGGCACAATCCTGGGAATATTTCTGTGAGGGGGCACAATCCTTGCCATATTTCTGTGAGGGGGCACAATCCTGGGTATATTTCTGTGAGGGGCACAATCCTGGCCATATGTCTGTGAGGGGGCACAATCCTGGGTATATTTCTGTGAGGGGCACAATCCTTGGTATATTTCTGTGAGGGGCACAATCCTGGCCATATGTCTGTGAGGGGGCACAATCCTGGGTATATTTCTGTGAGGGGCACAATCCTGGCCATATGTCTGTGAGGGGGCACAATCCTGGGTATATTTCTGTGAGGGGGCACAATCCTGGCCATATGTCTGTGAGGGGGCACAATCCTGGGTATATTTCTGTGAGGGGCACAATCCTGGCCATATGTCTGTGAGGGGCACAATCCTGGGTATATTTCTGTGAGGGGCACAATCCTGGCCATATGTCTGTGAGGGGGCACAATCCTGGCTATATTTCTGCGAGAGGGCACAATCCTGGGCATATTTCTGTGAGGGGCACAATCCTGGCCATATGTCTGTGAGGGGGCACAATCCTGGCCATATTTTTGTGAGGGGGCACAATCCTGGCCATATTTTTGTGAGAGGGCACAATCCTGGCCATATTTTACTGTGAGGGGGAATATATCAGGGCACATATCTGGCATAACTACTGTGAGGGGCACATATCTGACATAACTACTGTGAGGGGCACATATCTGACATAACTACTGTGAGGGGGGCACATATCTGGCATAACTACTGTGAGGGGCACATATCTGACACAACTACTGTGAGGGGCACATATCTGGAGATAACTACTGTGAGGGGGCACATATCTGGCATAGCTACTGTGAGGGGCACATATCTGGCATAACTACTGTGAGGGGGCACATATCTGGCATAACTACTGTGAGGGGGCACATATCTGGCATAACTACTGTGAGGGGGCACATATCTGGTCATAACTACTGTGAGGGGCACATATCTGACATAACTACTTTGAGGGGCACATATCTGACATAACTACTGTGAGGGGCACATATCTGGTATAACTACTGTGAGGGGCACATATCTGGTCATAACTACTGTGAGGGGCACATATCTGGCATAACTACTGTGAGGGGCACATATCTGGTCATAACTACTGTGAGGGGGCACATATCTGGCATAACTACTGTGAGGGGGCACATATCTGGCATAACTACTGTGAGGGGCACATATCTGGTCATAACTACTGTGAGGGGCACATATCTGACATAACTACTGTGAGGTGGCACATATCTGACATAACTACTGTGAGGGGCACATATCTGGTCATAACTACTGTGAGGGGCACATATCTGGTCATAACTACTGTGAGGGGCACATATCTGACATAACTACTGTGAGGGGCACATATCTGACATAACTACTGTGAGGGGCACATATCTGGTCATAACTACTGTGAGGCACTGTGCTTGGGGAGCAGGGAGAGAGCCTTGGCGCTTACAGGAGCAATGGTGCCTTCTCAAAACTGTTGATCTGCGAGGGTCCTGGGTGTCGCACCTCCACAGACCAGAGGGTATGGGTGTGTATAGTTATGTTTTGGGTGGCGTTCGAGGCGTGGTATCTCCTATCTATCTGTCTGTAGTAGGGGTACTTTGAAGTCTGGACAGCAACACGTGGTGACACCTCAATGGTGTGCGGGGGACCCACCATAGCGTTGGGGCCACCCCAAACCCGGCCACTGCATGTCTATGCAGCCATCCAGCACGTAAGGGTGCTGGCACACAGTGCGGTTCTGACATGCAGTTAGGATGCGGTTTTTTATTGTAGCGAGGTGAAAATACTTAAATTATTCCAACAATGCAGAACTCCAGGGTTTCACTGCTGCTAAACTGAAAACTGCATCCTAACTGCAGGTCAGAACTGCACTGTGTGTCCGCACCCTAAGGAATCCTAGTCCTGAGGGCTCCACAATTATCCCACAACCAGCCAGAAAATGAAAAGGCCAGCAGTGGCCCCAGAGGATGAGACAAACATAATGGTCTAAGCGGAAGGAGTGAGGAGCAGTCCTATGTAACACCACAGATAACACAGTGATAACTCTCTGAGTACAGATAATGTAGTAGATGTCACCTGCAGTCCTATGTAACACCACAGATAACACAGTGATAACTCTCTGAGTGCAGATAATGTAGTAGATGTCACCTGCAGTCCTATGTAACACCACAGATAACACAGTAATAACTCTCTGAGTACAGATAATGTAGTAGATGTCACCTGTAGTCCTATGTAACACAACACCATTATGTCACAGTAAATTTTACACTCTGAGTTCTGCTACATATGTAATTCTTTATTACTGGTTTTGTTTCCCAGTTCTCCCCTCACACTGGGAAACATTTCATTCCAGCCTATAATTACTACCTTCTGCCGCTCTCCCTCCCCCACCCCCTGAGGAGATATTTCCTGGGAAGAAGCTTTAGTATAAGTCCCAGTAGAGGAAGTGTAATTTCTTTTGATCCTGGGGCCCCTGAGCTGGGCCCTCCCAGTCTGCAGATCAGATGAGCATAGTCCTGACAGACTTTGTAGACACCTCTGACCAGTCAGTCTTCTCCCATTTATTGGATTTATTCCTTTCTGTCCCGGGTCCCCCAGACCTGGATGTGTCACCTTGGGGTCCTCCTACCTGCTTTTTCTCCAGGGTAGTTTAGGGTAACGTTATCTCCTGCTTCATCACTGGGAGAGCCTTCCAGATCTTGCAGGATTGCCCCTTATGATCCTTCACTTCCAAAATGGATCCAGTGATCCCCTAATTCCATCTGACAGGATGAGATCCTTCCGTGCAGCGTTCCTGCTGCTGCTACTCCTTCTGTCATATGTGCACAGTGATTCTCTGGCCACTCCCCAGGACAAGATTCCATTAGATTCCACTATCAAGGTGGAGGCTCTCACAGGATCTCACAGACCGGAGGGGGCTGAGCTGGGGTCTGCAGGACCTCTGACCCACCATGGTATCCAGGAGCAGGTCATTCGGTCCACCAGCCAACCATCCACACGAGAGAGAGGATCCTTGAGGACAACTGGGGCTGACATCACCACTGATGGTTCTACAGATGGACGGCCGGTGAGTGCAGGGTCAATTCTGGGGGGGGGGGGGCATTCAGTAGATTAATCACTTAGGGTTGCCCACTTGCCAAGTCTGGTCCTACCCTTACACGGGGTAATGATTGCCACCTGACCAGATGTACCACCTCACACTGAGTCGTCTTGTACCCTCGCTCTCCCCTCGTTAAGACCCACATCCTCAGTCTCTTCCTCGCAGTCTTCCTGCCAGAGGCAGTTGTCTACCAACCACTCAGCTCAACTTGCCAGTCTCTGCTTCCTGCCATCCCCATTGACACCCCAATCTCCTCATCTGCCCCTAAGTTTTCATCTATAAGCTCCTCTCTAGACCTTTCACATCTTAGTGATTCTCTGATGGATAGTCACTTGACCTGCTCTTCCCTCAACTCTGCTAAACTTCTGACTTTACTACTTCTCTTCTCCTGCTCTCTGACAACAATTTTCTCTCCTTCAGGCCTCATGCACATGACCGTTCCGTTGCGGATCTGCAAAACAAGGAAGCCGTCCGTGTACCTTCCGCAATTTGCGGAACGGAACAGGCGGACCATTGTAGAAATGCCTATTCTTGTCCGCAAAACGGACAAGAACAGGATATGTTATATTTTTTTTGTGGGGCTACGTAAACGGAGCAGCGGATGCAGACAGCACACGGAGTGCTGTCCGCATCTTTTTCAGCCCCATTCAAGTGAATGGGTCCGCATCTGAGCAGCAAAAACTGCGGCTCGGATGCGGACCAGAACAACGGTCGTGTGCATGAGGCCTCACTCTAAAGAATTCTCACCCTTCTCAGGACATCAAAACCATAGAAATCTACATGCCATTAACCCTCAGCATCTTGTGGACCCTCTCCAGTATTCATTGTCCTCAATATCTCTCCTGTCTCGCGCCTCCTGTACTCCTGGCAAAGAGAGTGACATCCCTAGTACATGCTTCAAATGCGATATCTTCAGAGGTGCTCCAGGTATGCAAACATCGGTAGAAATAAATCAGACGTGTCAGCAGATTTCCTCAACTACAACCTATAACTCTGCTGTTCACTATCCAGACGAGTGTATGTCATCTGGCTGATCTTCTCAGACATCTTTGATACCTTCCTCTCCCTCCTCAGTGCAGGTACTGATTGTAGACCTCAGAGACCTAGACACTTTACTGCCAATTATGAGGCATGAAAGTATCTCCCAGTCTCCAAGTGTCATTGATCACTTCCCTTCCGCACTTCTTCTGGTTCATACTCATCACAGAAGTCTCCAGGCTCCTTTCTTATTCTTGCCTTTCTACATGTACTACTGCCCCTATTCCCTCACCCCTCCCCAATCTCTCTTCCCGGCTGTTACTAATCACCCCAAAAATGTAATTTCTCTCTTCTGGTATCTTCCCTGTTCTTCCTTGACATTTTGTCATAACCCTGTTACGTATAAGCCACGTCCTGACCGCTCCTGCCTTGTGTTATCAATCTCCTCTTCATCTCTAAACTCCTGGAAAGCCTCGTCTACTCTCACCTCATCTACTATCTCTTTTCTTAACTGTGTCCTTGACTCCTTACCAAAGTGTCAAGTGGCAGCTAAATCTAACAATGACTACTTTTGAATCATTATTTTTGGATCACTTCTATGATTTTCTTCTAGGTTTTTCTGGATTGCTGTTGCTTGTTTGCTGGATCTCTACTATTTCTTCTGGATCTCTCCTGATTCTTATAGATCTATCCTTTTTCTTCTGGATCTCTCCTAAATTTTCTAGATCTCTCTGGATCTCTCTCAATTTTTACTGGATCTCTTCTGATACCCTCTGGATCATTTTTAATTTTTTGGGGATCTCTGTGCAGCATTTGAAAAAGTAAATGTCAGTTTTCTCCATAGTATGGGCAAATCTAAGAAACGTTGTAATATATCTCATAGGATGAAGATGCCACTAAATGCACTGCTCAGATTGATCTTCAGTGAAGGTCTGCCTGCTGACTGAAGGATCAGATTAATTAGATGTCTATGGATCGAGATGGCTGCTTCTTGCAAGAGAGAGCGAGGGAGCAGAATCTCCAGCTTATCTACTTCCTGTGTATGGGCAGACATGAAACTAGCTGGTCTCTGTCCACTTGCCATGAAAAATAAACTGGCAATTCCAGACACTGGTCAGACATAGCGCTAGTTCTCACACCTGGCGGCTCACTCTAAAAAACTACCTGAACCACCAGTTCACACTGAGGAAAGGTTTTCTTCCTCTCTCTCTGACCGTTCTTTCAGTGTCGCATTCGCAGGTTCTACTTTTTCTCCTTTTCCTTTTGATGTTGGGGTTCCTCCAATATACATCCTAGGTCCTCGACTCTTCTCTCTCTACACAACCCCGAACGGGCAGACTATCATCAGACTGTGTCTTCTGTACCATCTCTATGCTGATGACAAACTGTATGACATGCACAGATATATACATACTACATACACAAGACATACACAGATACAGCCACACCACATGCACAGATATATACACACACTACATACACACAACACACAGATGCATAAACACACCACACACATGGATATATAAACACTACATACATACTACATACACAGATATGTACACACCACATAGACAAATAAAAGATAAATACAAACTTCATGCTTACTACATACATTCTATATATACAATACTCACATACTACATACTCAGATACATACATGGATATATACACACACACTACATATGTAGTGGACCGGACCGCAGGGGCAGTATGTGAGTGCACGGTGGGCTGATGGGGGTATTAGTCGTACTCACAGTTTTACAGCTCCCTGCGTCGGTGTGCAGTGATGAGGAAGACAGCACTAAATCCTCCAGGGCACTCTCTATTGCAGGGAACACCAGCCAGATGGAAGTTGAGGTCCCCTTGATGGTAAAGGGTATGCTTATGGTGCTTTGGTGGCTGGGCCCCTGTGTTGTTCGTGACGCCAGCACCGTTAGGTGCAATTAGAAGATAAAGTGAATTCAATTTCTTAATAAACTCCCAGTACTTTACTGAAGCTGATCCAAAGGTCATCAATGTATGCAAAAGTAATTTACAGCAAGGCAGCTTTTACAGGGATTCAGATTAGTTCCCAGTATTTGCATAAGGGGCAGGTTTCTATGACAATCAATCTTTCTCCCTTGTTTCTCCAGGCTGGAGGGATGGACTATCTCTGCTGTACTGTATAATCATATAGCTCTGTATCCTCTCTAGGAATACTATATTCTGACAGATGGCCTTTCTGTCCTTGGTTATAGTGGGCAGCGTGTAGCCTAGAATCTCTCCATCTGATGCAAAAGAGACTGGAACCTAATATTCTCACTCCCTCTCTGAGTTGCCTGGTTCTTCTGTGATCTGTAAACAGTAAAGACCAAGATAGTCCATAATGTAAACAAAAAGGTCCGTTCCCTGGGCATAAAGCAGAACATCACGGAGGGCTTTAGCGAGTCAAAGTCCATCTCTGGGAAAATGACTTGAACATTGTAAAACAAGAGCAAAGGAGTCCTTAGAGTAAGGCAAATAATCAAGGCAATGAGTTTCTTACCCGGGCTCTATAGCTCGAAATGTTGCAGGAATTCAATAACAGTTATTCCCGATAGCAGGCAGGTAGTTTTCACGATAGGCCGGTCGGATATTCTGTGACTCTATAGGCCTTGGTTCAAGGTAACTTTGTACATCTTGAGCTTCTGAGGATCCTTCATGAGGTAGTTCTTCCAGCTGAAGTGGCACAATTAAGCCACGGTGTAAGGAACCACTGAAGGGGATCTGAGTCTAATAGTAATTTTCCAATTTCTCTCCCAAACAAACCTTGAGACGGTTGTGATGCACTATTTGTGGTGCTCTGTTCTCTTTGGTGATTTCGTAGATATAAGTCTCACGATTAGGAATAGCTCAGATGTCATAGGGTTCTCTTTCCCATTTACTATCCAGCTTACTATTGCGATGATTATTTTTCAGCCACACCTTTCTGTTGCTTTTGGCGTGCATTCGCCATGCGGATCTGGACAATCTCTTGGGCATCAGCTAGGCGTTTATGATGTTCACTCACACAATCTGTTTGTGGTAAAGGATTAATGGAATCTGGAACTTGTACATCCAAGACGAGATCTGCAGGTAATCTGCCTTGATGGCCAAATATAAGGTAATATGGAGTGTATCCAGTAGAACAATGGATGGTGTTGTTGTAAATATACATCAATTGAGATAGTAGAGTTGGCCAATCAGTTCTTTTAGCAGGTGGTTCAGCTCTCAACATCTCAATCAAGGTTTGGTTCGTTTTCTCGCAAAGTCTGTTACTTTGAGGATGGTAAGCTGTTGTTCTCATCTTCTGACAATTGTGAAGTGAACATAGTTCATGGAAGAGTTGGGATTTAAAGGCAAATCCTTGATCTGTGAGAATCTTTTCAGGACATTCATAGGGCAACAGGAAATTCTTCCAGAAAACGTTTACAGCTGTTTTGGCTGTCAAGTCTTTAACAGGTACAGCTACTACGAATTTGGTGTAGTGATCAATTATTGTCGTGGAGTAGATATATCCTGAGCGACTTGGTTCTAGCTTTATGTGATCAATGGTCACTATCTCTAGAGGTGTTCGGCTTACAATAGGATGTAATGGTACTCTACGATCATGCCTCTCACTTCTTCCAATGGCACAAGTAGAACACTCTCGACACCAATTTTCAATATCTTCTCATTCCAAACCGATAAAATCTTTAGCGGATGGAAGCTTCTGTGTGTCAGTTTACAGGCTTTGTCTTGGTTTCCAGCAGGCTTTGGCATGAATTGTGGCAGGCAAACAAACTCAACTCTGCTACATCAGTGGCTCTCTGGCTCTGCTGTGCTAACAGGCTGACTGTATAACTTAGCTTTCTCTTTATGCCGCACTTAACTTTCTCTGTAGTCTGGTTTCTAACTTTATCCAGGGGAAACTTTCTTCCTTGCTTTCGAGGCTCTAAGCTGTGGACTCCAGATCCAGCTGAGCTGAAGGTGCTCAAGCTGGGCCAGACAGGGCTCGTCTAGCAGAGATGGGCTCCTGCTTCCTTCCCCAAGCAGGGGGTACTGTCCTCCCTCCCCCTAGCAGGGGGTAAGTTAAACTGACCTCTAACTAACTAAACTTCTCCTTAGAGGGAGAGAAGAGAATGGAAAGAAGGCTCCATCCTCTGCAAATGTAGCTCTGCCATGCTTGCTGCCACCTGCTGGTGAACCAGGCATATTACACTTGAACAGTTACATAACAAGAAATATGAATACACATTATGCAGGACCTGGAAATAAATACATAGTATGACTTGTGGTTAACCGTAGGAGACAGTAGAAAGGTGCAAAGGTGGTAACGGCACTCTGGGGCGTTACAGATCCATCCCCATTGACTTTCAATGGTGTTCATGACGGATCTGTCTTGGCTATATAACACATAATACAACCGGATCCGCTCATGATGGATGCATGCGGTTGTATTATTGTAACGGAAGCGTTTTTGCAGATCCATGACAGATCCGCATAAAACGCGAGTGTGAAAGTAGCCTAAGCTAAGAGGGTGACCCCCGAGAGCGAGGAGACCCCGAGGTGTTACAATGTCATATACACAGATAACACACACATACATACTACATACACGTATACAAAATACAGACACACTACATAGTACATGCACAGATACATACTACATATACATACTACATACATACTACATATACATACTACATATACACACTACATAGTACATGCACAGATACATACTACACACATTACATTCTACATACACACTACAAGAAAAAAAAAAAGTGGTCTCATGTTGTGGGGTCCAAATTAACAGAAGGGGGACACAAGGAGTAGCCGGGGCCAGTACTACGGTACTGGAGGACAAGATACTGGCCCACCCCACAGTATGAAGCTGTATCATTGTCCTGAGGACGATGCGTCATTGAATTCGGCTGGGTTTCGAGGTTTCGGGGTTTCGGGTTCGTACATCTGGGACTCTCTTTTGCAGTTTTTGCTTCTTCCTCTCAGTTCTGCTTTTTCTTGCAGATTTCTGGTGACCTCAGTCGCAGCCGCCCCGGACACAACCCCCATCATCCTCCTGGAGGTGAGTTCCATGCAGTGGCCTTAAAGAATAAATCACAATATTCTGGGAGCGCAGCTCCGGATAATTCTGCTTCACTTTACTAGCTGAACTACACTGCACAGATAGTGTCATCCAGCACCCCGATATTCAGCACCCCGATATTCAGCACCCTGATATACCAGATAGTGTCATACATCACCCCGCTATACAGCACCCTGACATACAGCACCCCGATATACAGCACCCAGATATACCAGATAGTGTCATACAGCACCCCGATATACAGCACCCCGATATACAGCACCCCGATATACAGCACCCCGATATACAGCACCCCCATAAAGCCAGACAGTATCTTTATAGGATTATGTTGTTCTCAAATTTCATCCATAATTTCAGCAGCCGAAGAGAACCATTTCCACAAAGTGCCACACTGTGCCCTTATACCACACTGTGCCCTTATACCACACTGTGCCCTTATACCACACTGTGCCCTTATACCACACTGTGCCCTTATACCCCACTGTGCCCTTATACCATACTGTGCCCTTATACCATACTGTGCCCTTATTCCACACTGTGCCCTTATACCCCACTGTGCCCTTATACCCCACTGTGCCCTTATACCATACTGTGCCCTTATACCATACTGTGCCCTTATACCATACTGTGCCCTTATACCACACTGTGCCCTTATACCACACTGTGCCCTTATACCATACTGTGCCCTTATACCCCACTGTGCCCTTATACCATACTGTGCCCTTATACCATACTGTGCCCTTATACCATACTGTGCCCTTATACCACACTGTGCCCTTATTCCACACTGTGCCCTTATACCCCACTGTGCCCTTATACCCCACTGTGCCCTTATACCATACTGTGCCCTTATACCATACTGTGCCCTTATACCATACTGTGCCCTTATACCACACTGTGCCTTTATACCACACTGTGCCCTTATTCCACACTGTGCCCTTATACCCCACTGTGCCCTTATACCACACTGTGCCCTTATACCATACTGTGCCCTTATACCATACTGTGCCCTTATACCATACTGTTCCCTTATACCACACTGTGCCCTTATTCCACACTGTGCCCTTATACCATACTGTGCCCTTATACCACACTGTGCCCTTATACCCCACTGTGCCCTTATACCATACTGTGCCCTTATACCATACTGTGCCCTTATACCACACTGTGCCCTTATTCCACACTGTGCCCTTATACCCCACTGTGCCCTTATACCACACTGTGCCCTTATACCATACTGTGCCCTTATACCATACTGTGCCCTTATACCACACTGTGCCCTTATACCACACTGTGCCCTTATTCCACACTGTGCCCTTATACCATACTGTGCCCTTATACCATACTGTGCCCTTATACCACACTGTGCCCTTATACCATACTGTGCCCTTATACCACACTGTGCCCTTATACCATACTGTGCCCTTATACCACACTGTGCCCTTATACCACAGTGTGCCCTTATACCATACTGTGCCCTTATACCACACTGTGCCCTTATACCACACTGTGCCCTTATACCTTACTGTGCCCTTATAATACCACACTGTGCCCTTATACCACACTGTGCCCTTATACCATACTGTGCCCTTATAATACCATACTGTGCCTTTATACCATACGGTGCCCTTATACCACACTGTGCCCTTATACCACACTGTGCCCTTATACCACACTGTGCCCTTATACCATACTGTGCCCTTATACTACACTGTGCCCTTATACCATACTGTGCCCTTATACCACACTGTGCCTTTATACCATACTGTGCCCTTATACCGCACTGTGCCCTTATACCATACTGTGCCCTTATACCATACTGTGCCCTTATACCATACTGTGCCCTTATACCATACTGTGCCCTTATACCACACTGTGCCCTTATTCCACACTGTGCCCTTATACCCCACTGTGCCCTTATACCCCACTGTGCCCTTATACCATACTGTGCCATTATACCATACTGTGCCCTTATACCATACTGTGCCCTTATACCACACTGTGCCTTTATACCACACTGTGCCCTTATTCCACACTGTGCCCTTATACCCCACTGTGCCCTTATACCACACTGTGCCCTTATACCATACTGTGCCCTTATACCATACTGTGCCCTTATACCATACTGTGCCCTATACCACACTGTGCCCTTATTCCACACTGTGCCCTTATACCATACTGTGCCCTTATACCACACTGTGCCCTTATACCCCACTGTGCCCTTATACCATACTGTGCCCTTATACCATACTGTGCCCTTATACCACACTGTGCCCTTATTCCACACTGTGCCCTTATACCCCACTGTGCCCTTATACCACACTGTGCCCTTATACCATACTGTGCCCTTATACCATACTGTGCCCTTATACCACACTGTGCCCTTATTCCACACTGTGCCCTTATACCATACTGTGCCCTTATACCATACTGTGCCCTTATACCATACTGTGCCCTTATACCACACTGTGCCCTTATACCACACTGTGCCCTTATACCATACTGTGCCCTTATACCACACTGTGCCCTTATACCATACTGTGCCCTTATACCACACTGTGCCCTTATACCACAGTGTGCCCTTATACCCCACTGTGCCCTTATACCACACTGTGCCCTTATACCATACTGTGCCCTTATACCATACTGTGCCCTTATACCACACTGTGCCCTTATACCACACTGTGCCCTTATACCATACTGTGCCCTTATACCACACTGTGCCCTTATACCATACTGTGCCCTTATACCACACTGTGCCCTTATTCCACACTGTGCCCTTATACCCCACTGTGCCCTTATACCACACTGTGCCCTTATACCATACTGTGCCCTTATACCATACTGTGCCCTTATACCACACTGTGCCCTTATTCCACACTGTGCCCTTATACCATACTGTGCCCTTATACCATACTGTGCCCTTATTCCACACTGTGCCCTTATACCCCACTGTGCCCTTATACCACACTGTGCCCTTATACCACACTGTGCCCTTATACCATACTGTGCCCTTATACCCCACTGTGCCCTTATACCATACTGTGCCCTTATACCATACTGTGCCCTTATACCATACTGTGCCCTTATACCACACTGTGCCCTTATTCCACACTGTGCCCTTATACCCCACTGTGCCCTTATACCCCACTGTGCCCTTATACCATACTGTGCCCTTATACCATACTGTGCCCTTATACCATACTGTGCCCTTATACCACACTGTGCCTTTATACCACACTGTGCCCTTATTCCACACTGTGCCCTTATACCCCACTGTGCCCTTATACCACACTGTGCCCTTATACCATACTGTGCCCTTATACCATACTGTGCCCTTATACCATACTGTGCCCTTATACCACACTGTGCCCTTATTCCACACTGTGCCCTTATACCATACTGTGCCCTTATACCACACTGTGCCCTTATACCCCACTGTGCCCTTATACCATACTGTGCCCTTATACCATACTGTGCCCTTATACCACACTGTGCCCTTATTCCACACTGTGCCCTTATACCCCACTGTGCCCTTATACCACACTGTGCCCTTATACCATACTGTGCCCTTATACCATACTGTGCCCTTATACCACACTGTGCCCTTATTCCACACTGTGCCCTTATACCATACTGTGCCCTTATACCATACTGTGCCCTTATACCATACTGTGCCCTTATACCACACTGTGCCCTTATACCATACTGTGCCCTTATACCACACTGTGCCCTTATACCATACTGTGCCCTTATACCACACTGTGCCCTTATACCACAGTGTGCCCTTATACCATACTGTGCCCTTATACCACACTGTGCCCTTATACCACACTGTGCCCTTATACCTTACTGTGCCCTTATAATACCACACTGTGCCCTTATACCACACTGTGCCCTTATACCATAATGTGCCCTTATAATACCATACTGTGCCTTTATACCATACGGTGCCCTTATACCACACTGTGCCCTTATACCACACTGTGCCCTTATACCACACTGTGCCCTTATACCATACTGTGCCCTTATACTACACTGTGCCCTTATACCATACTGTGCCCTTATACCACACTGTGCCTTTATACCATACTGTGCCCTTATACCGCACTGTGCCCTTATACCATACTGTGCCCTTATACCATACTGTGCCCTTATACCACACTGTGCCCTTATACCATACTGTGCCCTTATACCATACTGTGCCCTTATGCCACACTGTGCCCTTATACCACACTGTGCCCTTATGCCACACTGTGCCCTTATGCCACACTGTGCCCTTATACCACACTGTGCCCTTATACCACACTGTGCCCTTATACCACACTGTGCCCTTATACCATACTGTGCCCTTATACCACACTGTGCCCTTATACCATACTGTGCCCTTATACCATACTGTGCACACATTGCCCACAGTGCACCATTATCTTCACATAAAACACCATATTGTGCACTCATACCCCATACTGTGCCCTGGCAGTGCCATATTGTGTCTGCAAAATGCCAAATTATCACTTAGTGCTATTTTCCCTCGTAACATACTAGTACCATATTGTGCCTATATACTGGTATAGTGGGATACAATAATGTCATATTTGGCCCATACAGGGCCGCATTGTGGCAGTATAGCGCCATACATTGCCCTCATGTCGTCATATGCCTGATTACTGCCATCCTTTCCTACAGCTCCTGCTGACTTCTGTTTATTTGTAGATGTTGATGAATGTGCTGCTCTGGTGCCCCCTTGTGGACGATATGCAAACTGTACCAACACCACCGGCTCCTTCGTCTGTCACTGTCATCGTGGTTTCCTTAAAGGGCCAAGTGGCTGTGAGGGTGAGAAGGCGCTGGCTATTATATATTACTACAGAGTATAATCTACAGCCGGGCCGGATTAAGCCGGGTCTCCCCATATTGTACATTTTTAATGTAGAGGGTGAATGAGGGTGTCCTGAGCTGCATCCCTGTCTGCTGCCGCACTCCTCGAATGTCCACCTGCCACAGTTGCTCTTTGTCCAACTTGGTGGCCAATAGTGATGGACGAACATCTGCCGAGACGGTTCGCGAACGCGATCAAATGTTAGCGAACCGCAGGCTTGTGGCGGGTCCCATTCATTTTAATGGCAGGCGAACCTGAAAAACCTTCAGCTGATATTTTCAGCCAAGAAATAATTACTAGAAATGCACAAATAGTCCCCCAACATGGACCGTGACACCAGATGGATTATTCCACTTTGCGATCTCCATTTATTTTTTTCAATGCGAAATATCGGCAATATAATTTTCGCGTATGCGCAAATGCACTATAAAGAAAGTATATTGGTATATAACACCCCGCTTCAATCAGTGTTTTTTTGGGGGCGACTGGTATATCACACCAGTAGAAATGATTTGTCCCAGTAACGCTTGTCCCTCTATATACCTGCAGTATCGCAGCAGAACCGCACACGACCGCCGCACAATACCAATGCACTATAATATACCGTCTAACATAGAAAGTATATTATACCATTGTACAAGGAAGGCAATCCATTAGAATATACATGAAGATAAAACGTGACCTTTAATAATGTTACTATGAGGGTCCATTCACACGTCCGTAAGTGTTTTGCGGATCCGCAAACACGGACACTGGCAATGTGCATTCCGCAATTTGTGGACCGCACATCGCCGGCAGTATAATAGAACATGCCATCTATGTGTCATTTATTCAATAAAGGATTTCATTTTGATGATATACCGTTTAATCTCAGTTTATTCTTGTTGGTTGGTGCATCTATGTACACGGAGTGGGGTTTACCTACTCTTTCCGGGTCTATTTATCATAGTGCATTAAATTACTGTTTATGTGTAACCTATTTGTAATAATCATTACTGTAAGAGCAGTGAGACTATGGACTCTTTACTGTAAGAGCAGTGAGACTATGGACTCTTTACTGTAAGAGCAGTGAGACTATGGACTCTGTACTGTAAGAGCAGTGAGACTATGGACTCTATACTGTAAGAGCAGTGAGACTATGGACTCTTTACTGTAAGAGCAGTGAGACTATGGACTCTGTACTGTAAGAGCAGTGAGACTATGGACTCTGTACTGTAAGAGCAGTGAGACTATGGGACTCTTTACTGTAAGAGCGGTGAGAATATGGACTCTTTACTGTAAGAGCAGTGAGACTATGGACTCTATACTGTAAGAGCAGTGAGACTATGGACTCTTTACTGTAAGAGCAGTGAGACTATGGACTCTATACTGTAAGAGCAGTGAGACTATGGACTCTTACTGTAAGAGCAGTGAGACTATGGACTCTTACTGTAAGAGCAGTGAGACTATGGACTCTATACTGTAAGAGCAGTGAGACTATGGACTCTATACTGTAAGAGCAGTGAGACTATGGACTCTATACTGTAAGAGCAGTGAGACTATGGACTCTTACTGTAAGAGCAGTGAGACTATGGACTCTATACTGTAAGAGCAGTGAGACTATGGACTCTTACTGTAAGAGCAGTGAGACTATGGACTCTTACTGTAAGAGCAGTGAGACTATGGACTCTATACTGTAAGAGCAGTGAGACTATGGACTCTTACTGTAAGAGCAGTGAGACTATGGACTCTTTACTGTAAGAGCAGTGAGACTATGGACTCTATACTGTAAGAGCAGTGAGACTATGGACTCTTACTGTAAGAGCAGTGAGACTATGGACTCTATACTGTAAGAGCAGTGAGACTATGGACTCTACTGTAAGAGCAGTGAGACTATGGACTCTTACTGTAAGAGCGAGTGAGGACTATGGACTCTTTACTGTAAGAGCAGTGAGACTATGGACTCTTACTGTAAGAGCAGTGAGACTCTGGACTCTTTACTGTAAGAGCAGTGAGGCTATGGACTCTATACTGTAAGAGCAGTGAGACTATGGACTCTTTACTGTAAGAGCAGTAGGACTATGGACTCTATACTGTAAGCGCAGTGAGA
Source organism: Bufo gargarizans (assembly GCF_014858855.1). Classification (NCBI taxonomy): domain Eukaryota; kingdom Metazoa; phylum Chordata; class Amphibia; order Anura; family Bufonidae; genus Bufo; species Bufo gargarizans. The sequence goes on along the minus strand of NC_058084.1, from coordinate 24,772,477 downwards.
CTATGGACTCTTTACTGTAAGAGCAGTGAGACTATGGACTCTATACGGTAAGAGCAGTGAGACTATGGACTCTATACTGTAAGAGCAGTGAGATATGGACTCTTACTGTAAGAGCAGTGAGGACTATGGCTCTATACTGTAGAGCAGTGAGACTATGGACTCTATACTGTAAGAGCAGCTGAAGACTAGTGGACTCTATACTGTAAGAGCAGTGAGACTATGGACTCTTTACTGTAAGAGCAGTGAGACTATGGACTCTTTACTGTAAGAGCAGTGAGACTATGGACTCTTTACTGTAGAGCAGTGAGACTATGGACTCTTACTGTAAGAGCAGTGAGACTATGGACTCTATACTGTAAGAGCAGTGAGACTATGGACTCTTACTGTAAGAGCAGTGAGACTATGGACTCTATACTGTAAGAGCAGTGAGACTATGGACTCTTACTGTAAGAGCAGTGAGACTATGGACTCTTACTGTAAGAGCAGTGAGACTATGGACTCTTACTGTAAGAGCAGTGAGACTATGGACTCTTACTGTAAGAGCAGTGAGACTATGGACTCTTACTGTAAGAGCAGTGAGACTATGGACTCTATACTGTAAGAGCAGTGAGACTATGGACTCTACTGTAAGAGCAGTGAGACTATGGACTCTTACTGTAAGAGCAGTGAGACTATGGACTCTTACTGTAAGAGCAGTGAGACTATGGACTCTACTGTAAGAGCAGTGAGACTATGGACTCTTACTGTAAGAGCAGTGAGACTATGGACTCTTACTGTAAGAGCAGTGAGACTATGGACTCTTACTGTAAGTACTGTAAGAGCAGTGAGACTATGGGACTCTTTACTGTAAGAGCAGTGAGGACTATGGACTCTATACTGTAAGAGCAGTGAGACTGTGGACTCTTTACTGTAAGAGCAGTGAGACTATGGACTCTTTACTGTAAGAGCGTGAGACTATGGACTCTTTACTGTAAGAGCAGTGAGACTATGGACTCTATACTGTATAGCAGCAGTGAGACTATGGACTCTTTACTGTAAGAGCGTGAGACTATGGACTCTTACTGTAAGAGCAGTGAGACTATGGACTCTTTTACGTAAGAGCAGTGAGACTATGGACTCTTTACTGTAAGAGCAGTGAGACTATGGACTCTTTACTGTAAGAGCGTCGTGAGGACTATGGACTCTATACTGTAAGAGCAGTGAGACTATGGACTCTTTACTGTAAGAGCAGTGAGACTATGGACTCTTATGGACTCTTTACTGTAAGAGCAGTGAGACTATGGACTCTTTACTGTAAGAGCAGTGAGACTATGGACTCTTTACTGTAAGAGCAGTGAGACTATGGACCTTTAACTGTAAGAGCAGTGAGACTATGGACTCTTACTGTAAGAGCAGTGAGACTATGGACTCTTTACTGTAAGAGCAGTGAGACTATGGACTCTTTAACTGTAAGAGCAGTGAGACTATGGACTCTATACTGTAAGAGCAGTGAGGACTATGGACTCTTTACTGTAAGAGCAGTGAGACTATGGACTCTATACTGTAAGAGCAGTGAGACTATGGACTCTATACTGTAAGAGCAGTGAGGACTATGGACTCTTTACTGTAAGAGCAGTGAGACTATGGACTCTATACTGTAAGAGCAGTGAGACTATGGACTCTGTACTGTAAGAGCAGTGAGACTATGGACTCTGTACTGTAAGAGCAGTGAGACTATGGACTCTATACTGTAAGAGCAGTGAGACTATGGACTCTATACTGTAAGAGCAGTGAGACTATGGACTCTTACTGTAAGAGCAGTGAGACTATGGACTCTATACTGTAAGAGCAGTGAGACTATGGACTCTTACTGTAAGAGCAGTGAGACTATGGACTCTTACTGTAAGAGCAGTGAGACTATGGACTCTTACTGTAAGAGCAGTGAGACTATGGACTCTTACTGTAAGAGCAGTGAGACTATGGACTCATACTGTAAGAGCAGTGAGACTATGGACTCTACTGTAAGCAGTGAGACTATGGACTCTATGTAAGAGCAGTGAGACTATGGACTCTTACTGTAAGCAGTGAGACTATGGACTCTTACTGTAAGAGCAGTGAGACTATGGACTCTTACTGTAAGAGCAGTGAGACTATGGACTCTACTGTAAGAGCAGTGAGACTATGGACTCTTTACTGTAAGAGCAGTGAGACTATGGACTCTATACTGTAAGAGCAGTGAGACTATGGACTCTTACTGTAAGAGCAGTGAGACTATGGACTCTTACTGTAAGAGATGTGGACTCTTTACTGTAAGAGCAGTGAGACTATGGACTTCTATTACTGTAAGAGCAGTTGAGGACTGTGGAACTCTTTTACTGGTTAAGAGCAGTGAGACTATGGGACTCTTTACGGTAAGAGCAGTGGAGACTATGGCCTCGATGACTGGTAAGAGCAGTGAGACTCTGGACTCTATACTGTAAGAGCAGTGAGACTATGGACTCTATACTGTAAGAGCAGTTGAGGGCGGCTATGGCTCTATTACCTGTAAGAGCAGTGAGACTATGGACTCTATCACTGTAAGAGCAGTGAGACTATGGACTCTATACTGTAAGAGCAGTGAGACTATGGACTCTTTTACTGTCAAGAGCAGTGAGGACTATGGACTCTATACTGTAAGAGCAGTGAGACTATGGACTCCTATACTGTAAGAGCAGTGAGACTATGGACTCTATACTGTAAGAGCAGTGAGACTATGGACTCTATACTGTAAGAGCAGTGAGACTATGGACTCTTTACTGTAAGAGCAGTGAGACTATGGACTCTTACTGTAAGAGCAGTGAGACTATGGACTCTTACTGTAAGAGCAGTGAGACTATGGACTCTTTACTGTAAGAGCAGTGAGGACTATGGACTCTTATACTGTAAGAGCAGTGAGACTATGGACTCTTTACTGTAAGAGCAGTGAGACTATGGACTCTATACTGTAAGAGCAGTGAGACTATGGACTCTATACTGTAAGAGCAGTGAGACTATGGACTCTATACTGTAAGAGCAGTGAGACTATGGACTCTTACTGTAAGAGCAGTGAGACTATGGACTCTTACTGTAAGAGCAGTGAGACTATGGACTCTTTACTGTAAGAGCAGTGAGACTATGGACTCTTTACTGTAAGAGCAGTGAGACTATGGACTCTTTACTGTAAGAGCAGTGAGACTATGGACTCTTACTGTAAGAGCAGTGAGACTATGGACTCTTTACTGTAAGAGCAGTGAGACTATGGACTCTATACTGTAAGAGCAGTGAGACTATGGACTCTTTACTGTAAGAGCAGTGAGACTATGGACTCTTTACTGTAAGAGCAGTGAGACTATGGACTCTTTAACTGTAAGAGCAGTGAGACTATGGACTCTATACTGTAAGAGCAGTGAGACTATGGACTCTATACTGTAAGAGCAGTGAGACTATGGACTCTATACTGTAAGAGCAGTGAGGACTATGGACTCTATACTGTAAGAGCAGTGAGACTATGGACTCTTACTGTAAGAGCAGTGAGACTATGGACTCTATACTGTAAGAGCAGTGAGACTATGGGACTCTTTACTGTAAGAGCAGGTGAGACTATGGACTCTTTACTGTAAGAGCAGTGAGACTATGGACTCTTTACTGTAAGAGCGGTGAGACTATGGACTCTTTACTGTAAGAGCGGTGAGACTATGGACTCTACTGTAAGAGCGATGAGACTATGGACTCTTTACTGTAAGAGCGATGAGACTATGGACTCTTTACTGTAAGAGCAGTGAGACTATGGACTCTTTACGGTAAGAGCAGTGAGACTATGGACTCTATACTGTAAGAGCAGTGAGACTATGGACTCTTTACTGTAAGAGCAGTGAGACTATGGACTCTATACTGTAAGAGCAGTGAGACTATGGACTCTTTACTGTAAGAGCAGTGAGACTATGGACTCTTTACTGTAAGAGCAGTGAGACTATGGACTCTTTACTGTAAGAGCAGTGAGACTATGGACTCTTTACTGTAAGAGCAGTGAGACTATGGACTCTATACTGTAAGAGCAGTGAGGACTATGGACTCTATACTGTAAGAGCAGTGAGACTATGGACTCTATACTGTAAGAGCAGTGAGACTATGGACTCTTTACTGTAAGAGCAGTGAGACTATGGACTCTTTACTGTAAGAGCAGTGAGACTATGGACTCTTTACTGTAAGAGCAGTGAGACTATGGACTCTATACTGTAAGAGCAGTGAGACTATGGACTCTTTACTGTAAGAGCAGTGAGACTATGGACTCTTTACGGTAAGAGCAGTGAGACTATGGAGCTCTCTGTCTGAGGAGGTGGTGATGGTGAATACAATAAAGGAATTCAGGAGGGGTCTGGATGTATTTCTGGAGTGTAATAATATTACAGGCTATAGCTACTAGAGAGGGGTCGGTGATCCAGGGAGTTATTCTGATGCCTGATTGGAAGGAATTTTTTTATCCTTAAGTGGGGAAAATTGGCTTCTACCTCACATTTTTTATTTTTTTTTCCTTCCTCTGGATCAACTTGCAGGATAACAGGCGAACTGGATGGACAGAGGGCTTTTTTCAGCCTGTTACTATGTTCTAAAGCCCTTTTTGTCGTGTGTTAGTGGCAAAAGTAATATATATTTGTCGGTCAGCGGTGCAGTTATCTGTTCTAAAGCCCTTTTTTTGTGTGTATTAGTGGGAAAAAAAGGGCTTATTAGCCGTTGTGTGAAGTGAGAAAATTAGACTTTTTTGGGGGTGTTTTACAGGGGAGGGGCAGAGGCCTAAATGTTTCTGGCGCAGGCACAGGTCGCAGCAGAGTAAGGGGCCGTGGCAGCAGAGGTCACTTTGAGATGCCTGAGCTCCCGGTGTCATCTAGCGGTCGTGTCTTGACCAGCAACCCAGCGATTCTTGAATGGTTGACTCGATCATCCATTTTGTCCCAAGTGATATCAGACACCCCCAGCCAAGAGTCGGTGGGTTCGTCAGACACAACCCTTAGATGGCATGGCCCGAGGCCCTCACCTGCCTCTGACCTTTTCTGTACCCTCACCCAGAGAAGTATTATATGCTGTGGGCTCAGCTTCACTATACAGTGAGAACGAGCTACTAGAAGACAGTCAGAAGCTACTGGCAAGCCAAGATGTGGAGGAGACATCTGCCGCTGGTGTTGCGAGCGGTCAGGCTCCTGACCAAGAGACGGTTAAAGAGGATATCAGTGCAGACAATACTCAATGATGATAATGTAGCTGATCGCACTTGGGAGCCGGGAAACTACTCACTAGCAGCTAGACATAGAGCAAAACCTGAACCAGCATGTGGTGGCATACTTGCAGTGCACCCTGCCAGCCGTCATTGAAGATCTGCTGAACTACTGAGCAGGCGAACTGGATTTGTGGCCGCAACTGGCTGAGTTTGCCCTGGAAAAGCTGTCTTGCCGGGCCAGTAGTGTGGCATCAGAGCATGTGTTTAGTGTGGCGGGAGCCATAGTTACCCCAAGAGGAACTCGCCTGTCCACCCAAAATGTGGAGAGACTGACCTTTGTCAAGATGAATCAGGCGTGAATCAGAAAGGATTTCCACCCACCAATGCCTGATGCATCAGACTAGATCATCCATGGTGCCACACCAACACTTTGACAAAAGAGACTGGTTTCTTCTGACTACCTGCCTCAGTTACTATTCTGATGCTGCCACCAGCCTGATGCCACACATGTGATGCCAAGTGCTCCTTCTTTCACCCACCATCTTCAGCTGGTACTGGTATTGCCACCCACCTCCCCACTCTGTCACCTTGCCACTTTGTGGTCTCCTCTTCCTGCTGCCACCTCAACACTATGTCACCTTGCCACTCTGTGGTCTTCTGAAGCTGCTGCCACCTCCACCCTATGTCACCTTGCCAGTCTGTGGTCTCCTCATGCTGCTGCCACCTCCACACTATGTCACCTTGCCACTCTGTGGTCTCCTCATGCTGCTGCCACCACCACACTATGTCACCTTGCCACTCTGTGGTCTCCTCATTCTGCTGCCACCTCCACACTATGTTACCTTGCCCTTCTGTGGCCTCCTGATGCTGCAGCCACCTCCACACTGTCACTGTGCACTCTGTGGCCTCTTCCTGATGCTGCCTCCACCTCTAGACTCTGTCATTGGGCCACTCTGTGGTCTCCTCATGCTGCTTCCACCTCACCACTATGTCATAGGGCCACTCTGTGGACTTCTCCTGCTGTTCCCACTCTCCCCACTTCATGACTAGGACACTATTTTGCCTTTCAGCCTGGCTGACATCATCATTTAGTTAACCCTTCTTCTGATCTGTCAGAAGGAAGGAAAAATGAGACACACAATGGATCCTGTCTATGTAGCAGCTGTAAGGCCTATATCACATGGTCCCTATTTGCATGAGAATTGTCATCTCTGTTTTGAATCCACTCCTGTTTTTTTGGCATTAGCAATTCTAGTGGATTACTGACCAAATGCTGACCGAGTGAAGGTGGATGCTCCACAGACAGGATCCGTTTTTTGTCAGTCATTGTTCTGACAGATCAGAGGAAGGGCAAAATAATCAGTGACGTCAACACAAACTGACTGCTGACCCCGTCTCCACTCTGTCGGGGGCTCTACTTGTATAAGCGTTTAATAGAACAGGTTCTGTAGACATCTATGTGGAATCAGCTGACGACGGTGTAAAAGGAGTGCACGTCTTCTTGGCGCTAACATCGACCTGTAAGGCTGAGTTCACACTTGAGTTATTTGGTCAGTTTTGACTGCCCAAATAAGTGAAGTGTGCAGTGATTCTAAGAGCGACGCCTGTCATCTGCATGTCATACTGACTCACAGTATTATTTCACTACCACAGCACACTGTGTTACTGCAAGGCACAGTCTACACCACTATAAAGGCTCTCTGCAGCCAGGAAAAATCCTTTTTTTTTTTTTCAAAAAATTCGGCGAACTGGTCGAATCAAATTTTTGAAAAATTCACTTATCTCTAATTTTGGACTTGGAGTAGAAACATGCCAGTCTCTGAATGACCTGCATGGAGCTCTCCTTGAAGAGTAAGTGTGGTTGGGACAAGGGGGGGAGTGAAGAGCAGTCAGGAAGATGGTGAGTGTTGGGGATCCTTCTAAAGTCTAGTATTACATGGTGCAGTAGATACATTGTATGGAATGACTGCAGATCTACCATGTATCACAGCTCTAGGGGTATCTTCTGGCATTGAACACAGGACCGTAGGGATCACATAGCAGGTAATATGCTGCCTGTATAGCCTGAGCATTACTGAGCAGAATGTGTTCTTATTCCTACAGATGTGGATGAATGTCACGTGGCTGAGATAACCGGGCTCCAGGCCTGCCCCCCACATTCCACATGCCACAACACCATTGGATCTTTCAGCTGCAGCTGTGACGAGGGCTTTGTCTTTGGGTTGGATGGGAAACACTGTGTTGGTGAGTGCGGAACTTGTGTTAGGTGACACAAGCTCCAGACCTGGGTAATATCCATCATGAAGGGTGCAATGCTCTGCAGTCACTGTTGTGTTGTTTTTGGACAGATATAGATGAGTGCGCTTTTGAAAATCGGTGTCGTCGCGAGTTGGGGAACCTTTGTGTGAACAATGATGGGAGTTATCGCTGCAGCTGTCAGGCAGGATTCCAGGAATCAGGACTTTCGTGCATTGGTGAGTGACTGATGGTCCAGAGAGCAGATCAGTAAAGGTCAGATATATCTCAGGGGACATCGTCCAAAGAACTCAGGCCAGGCATGGTCAGATCGTTGGCCCTTTCAGACGAATGTCCCAGTACTCTAATTTATTTGATAGGACAACTCATCCCGTCTTTACACGAGAGACAGTTGTAGACCGCCATGATAAGAATTATCAGTATGCAGAGTTATGACCCCGCTCTTTACTTGTGTCTGTTCCCTCAGATGTGGATGAATGTAAGGAGAACTCCAACATCTGTTCTGGGATTGGAGTTTGTGAGAATGTGGTGGGAAGCTACCGCTGTGGCTGCCAGGCTGGTTTTCGAGGCAACGGAACCTATTGTGAAGGTCTGTACTGGATATACAATAGCATGTGGTCACTCTCATCACCTCTCATTATAACGACTCACATCTAGTCATTTGAGGTCAGACATTTACTCCCATTCTGTTTTTCGTAGATGAGAATGAGTGCGCCTCTGGGAGACACGGCTGTGACACCAATGCCCACTGCGGTAATGTTATCGGCTCATACTTCTGCCAATGCTATCAAGGGTTCAACGGAGATGGCTACAGCTGCTATGGTGAGGGTTAAAGAAGCCTTATGAACCCTGTGACTGTTGTGGGATGTTCGCTAGGCATTCAGCAGTTGGAGACCACCCAGGTCCTACAGTATCTTCCATCATTCCCCCCACTCTCTGGTCATCTGTGTCTAATGTGGCCATAGACAAGATGGCTGTCTATGGTCCCAATTAGTGTTTCTCTGTGGAGAGATGTGTGGATGCCAGGCACATTTCTTTCTGATAACCTGTGGCATCTTCTTGCTGGAAGTGTATCATAACTTAAACAAGGTCATATTCCTTAACTTTCTAACCCTACCATAAATACAATAGCTGCTCTCTAGACTTGAGACCATACAATAGCTGCTCTCTAGAATCTCCGACTATAGACCAATCTCCCATGTACTCATCTTAGATGACCTCCTGAAGGCCTAAGCAAGTCCCTGCTGTAATGTCCTGAGATACCCAAACACATAAACGCAGGACTTGAAAATGTTATATCATGGGACCTACGTAAACAGGAAACAAGACCAATGCTCCGTTCACCAAATTCGATGACTTGAGACCTCATATAAATGGAACCTGACTCATGTCAATTGACCATATTGAAGGAATCACATTGTCTCCTAGATGTGTCCAAAGCTTGATGTCAATGTTTTTTCTGGTGTAGTGGATTCTTCACTTAATTGCAAATGCTTTTGCCCAGTTCACAGACTTTGAGGAAACACATCATTGGTCTGAGAGAAACAGAATTGGTTGCTTAGGTGAATTGCCTGCCATCTAGGCTGTTCTGACCTAGCTGTTAGGAGGTGTTGGGAGCAATGCTCATATGAGGGCACACACAGACTGCCAACAGGCTCTGAACGTCCCAGACAGAGCACCAATAGAGAGATTTGTTTCATCCACTGACAATCATGAGTAGCTCTCTCAGTTTTGTTATCCGCTCTCTGGACACAGGCGGCCCCTTCATTACACCGCTGTCTGAGTCCACACCTTTTCCAGGCCCTTAGTATAAGAAATCTTGTGTCATGGCGACTATTATGTGTCCTGCCAGTGACAGCCAGCCACCATCACCTTTGTTTGAAGTGGTGTTGGGAAAAAGAAACCTGGAATGCCATGAACTGGAACTGTGTTGTCCTTAGTGATCGATCCAGGTTCTGTTTGGGTTGCCACAATGGTCAGGTTGGAGTATGGAGGCCTTGTGGTTAGCTCTTAAATCCTTCTTTTGCAGGGGAGCAACATTCTGCCCCATTGATGGTGTGATGTTCTGGGGAACTGTTGTATAGGACAGTAATATGAGGGACACTGCTGCCACCTGTGTTCCTCTCATGGCAGGGCTTCCAACTGGCATTTTTCAGCACTATAATGCTCACCTAAACACAGCAAGGCTGTCCCAGGAAAGTCTCCTCCAGATTACAACACTTTCTTGGCTTCCCAGTCACCAGATTAATCACCAGTCCAGAATTTATTGGACCAACTGGTATGCCAGGCAACCTACGAGTGTGCAGGATCTACACGGCCAACATCTGTTGCAAATGTGCCACAGGATACCTGAACCTGAATGCCTCAATGCCCAACAGAGGGCGTATCTCATCTTGTAGCCAGGCTAGAGGGCATATCTCATCGTGTAGCCAGGCTAGAGGCTGTATCTCATCTTGTATCCAGGGTAGAGGCCGTATCTAATCTTGTATCCAGGCCAGAGGCCGTATCTCATCTTGTATACAGGCTAAAGTTTGTAAATCATCTTGTATGCATGCTAGAGTCCATATATCATCTTGTATCCAGGCTAGAGGATGTATCTCATCTTGTATCCAGACTAGAGGCCATATCTCATCTTGTATCCAGGCTAGAGGCCGTATCCCATCTTGTATTCAGGCTAGAGGCCGTATCCCATCTTGTATCCAGGCTAGAGGCCGCATCTCACCTTGTATACAGGCTAAAGGCCGTATCTCATCGTATATCCAGGCTAGAGTTGGCCAACAGAGTCATAGAGCCTCCTTTCAGTTGTAGAATTTTCTCAATAAACTTCTCCTTTCCTCTAACACTTTAGTCACTTAAATTTCAGCTCCTTCTTGGTGCATGAGGTTTTGTTTTTCTGTATTTAACTAGCTTGGTCTTTCTTTCTCTTTCCATTGTTGCAATTTCCACACTGGAGGAACCCCGAGTGCCCTCTACTCGAGTCCTCTGACCTTCTACCTTGTCCTTCCTTTCTCCTCAATGACATTTTTCATCTCCTGGATCCATTACAGATGAATACTGTCATTGCTTAGTAACCTGACTTGTGTATTTTCCTTTATGTATCAGATATTGACGAGTGTTCTTTGGATAATGGGAGCTGTGAGCAGCTGTGTGTGAACCAGGTCGGCAGCTTTCAGTGTCAGTGCCACCAGGGATATCATCTTCTGCCCAATGAAAAGAACTGTACAGGTAAGGACCAAACAGTGAACATGCAGATGAGTAGAAGATGTCTTCTAGTAGTGTTTTTGAACAGATGTTTTTGAGTTTGGGCTGTGGTTGCCCCCTAGTGGTTGTCCTAGATCTCATGCTTTCCTTTTATCTTTCTATTAGATATTGATGAGTGTCAGACAGAGAATGGAAATTGCAAGCAGATGTGTAGAAACACAGAAGGATCCTACCAGTGTTTGTGTCGGAAGGGCTTTCAGTTACACGTGGATCTACGTCAGTGTGTGGGTAAGAAATCTGCTTATAACTAGGTAACGGAGCGCCCGTAAGTGGGAAGGAACCAATAGAAATAATTAAAGGATTAAACAGTAAGAAGATCTGTATAGACCCTGAACAAGCAGGGAATGCTGGAAAATATGAGCAGGAAAAAACTGCTTTAACACTAATTCTTAGATGTTTTACCTAAAAAACAGTAGTGGGAAATGTTCATAACATTCTTGACACGGGTCCAAAGAAAACAAAACCCTTTTGCTATGAACTATAGGCATAGATGTTAAAATCTGATCTGCTTTTTGCTACCACCAGGGGGCGCTGTGCATGCACCATCTATTCAGGTTACTGTGCAGACACTGTTGATCATTTATATTTGATTTGCAGCCACCAAAACCCACTTTTGTCAGCCAGCCCTATTTAACCCCTTTACACCATCTACCATCCATTTACGTAGAGCTATACGTCTATGGTGTGGCGATGGTGTGGTCATACCCTGCTGCAATGGACGGGGTTAGAGATAACTCCAATCCTGGTCATGTACCCCCACATATGCCACAGTCAATATTGACCAAGGCATCTAAGTGGCTAGGGAGATGGTGGAGGCTCCTTTTATCATACCATTGGAACCACTTAGACCCAAGAACCTAAAAACACCCCTGTGTCTGCCAGCAGTATGCCTGGTAGGATCTTCCAGGCGCATGTAAAGGGGTGTCCAGCAAAACAAAAATGGTTACAGTGGACTCAAAATGTTGATACTCATTTCCACTGTTCCAGTGCTGCTCAGGTCCCTGCTCCTCTCCACTTCCTGCTCCCATCTCCACACACAGGAAATGCCTGCCCTGCCAATCATTGGCTGAGGTGTTTCACCACTGCGGCCAGTGAGTGACTGATTGGGCATTTCCTGTGTGTGGAAAGTAGAGATGAGCAAGGACACGAGCAACATTGAAAAAGGGATCGATGGAGGTGAGTATCGATTTTTTTTCTGTTTTATAGCCTGCAGCCGCTTCTTTTGGCAATATCTAAAAAAAAACATAGGGGTATATGAAATTAAACTGGGACTTCTTTATTCGTCCACCCAGCATCAACAAAATTAAGCCCAACGTATCCATCTCTCCCAGACTTTGTTCAATGGGATCAGTGGTCAGGCATGTTGTTTCTCACTGGAAAACCCCTTAAAAATGCATCTCGGAAGTACCGCCGTGTACCAGTGTAAACAGTTAAATAAAATACAGAAAATAAAAGGAAAGGCAATTTTTTTTTACTCCAAAGAAAATGTTTTATTTATGGTAAAAAAGGGCACATAATGGGTATTGCTAAAACTCTAATGATCTGCGCTATAAAAGGATTGCATTGTTTATCTGATACGGATTTATGTCATTTACAATGGTGACGGTGAAAATTACAGCTTGTCAGCGCTCACAGCTTCATCAGCCAGTGACTCCCAAAATGATCTCGGTGGAAAGAGTCCAGTGAGGGGCCGCCCCGTCACACATCTAACCCTTAGTGACTGCCTAGTCTAAGCACTGGATCAGGAGCTCAGCTGACCGGGTCCTACTCTAATGGCCTGGATTGGTGGAATGGTTGATCCCGAACATTTAAACCCTTAGATGCTGCAGTTAATAACGACCGCTGCATGTAAGTGGTTTCAGAGCGCAGGGACTCCCTCTCGGCACCACAGTGAATGAGATTGGGGATGCCGATAGCTGTACATGACAGCCAGGGGTCTGCCCTCGGCATATGCCTATTAGGTCATGCCAAAGGAGCAGCCTGACATTGTACTACATAAGCCGCACAGTGTATTATGAAAGTGACTGGTAATAAAGAATCCATGTGATGTGCCTATCACGGACACCAGCGCCGGACCGTGCATGCGCTGCAGGATAACCACTGTCGGCAGCGGTTCGGTCTCCTGCTTATACAATAGAGGCCAGTAAGTGGCACATGTGCATTAGATTGAAGTATGCCGCTGCCCACAGTGGGTGACGTGCGGCGCATGCACGGGCCGGCGCTGGTGTTGGCAGGCACATACTCAAGATAGGCACATCACATGGATACTGGGCAGGCAAACTGTGATTAGGGGAGGCGTTTTCACTGAGTAATGCTGGGGGGCTCTTTGAGCAGCAAACACCTCCCCTGGGCTCTTGCAAACCCCATTTGCATATGGTGTAAACTTCATTTTTGGAACATTGTAGCTACAGAAGTGGCAAAAATAGGTACCATGTGTGATCTATGTGTGTGAGCTTTAACGTGGTACTAACAGCTTGACATGAGTGAAGTTGGTGACAGACTCCCTTTAAGCTCAGTTGTAGGCGGGATTGGTTAGTTTCCACCAAAACCCATCCAGTCTGATCATCTTCACCAAAAATATTCAGAGGCCACAGAAACTCCAGAGATGATGCACGCTCACCATCCAGTCTGCAATCCTACCTGAGGTGCATGCATAAGACCGGGCATGTTGTAAAGGGAGGACACATGCATGGAGATGCAATCTTATATGGATACAATTTTTTCCTAGATATTTTGGGTTCAGCACAGTTTTCTTGTGATATAGAAATTGTTGTAGATTTTATTTCCCAAAGGAATAGAGAGAGTATATCACCAATATCCTTGACTCTACAGGGAATATCTTACAGGGCTGTCCTCTCACCAAAAATGAAGTTGCAGCAACTCAGCCTTACAAGTCCTTTTAAAATTTTGTGTATGAACACGATCTGTCCGGGGGTCATGCGACAGGTACCATCTGGGACTTCTTGCATCTTCATGACATTCCTTCTGCTGATTGGCTTCTTTTGGTCACCTCAGATGGAATGAGCTGGATGACCATCGCTTCATCTCGGGATCACTGTGTCCAGTTGTTTCCCTCACATTATTTTGGGAAGGTGAAGGATACAGCTGGATTCTCAGCCACCATGCCTAGAAGATGGGGACTTTTCCTTGGTCTCATTTAGACATGGACAAGGCTCTGGACAGTGTCAAGTGGGACATTATGTTGAATTGATTGAAATTTTATATAAAGACCCTATGGCTGGTGTGTCTGCTGGTGTGACAGGCACCAGACAAGGTGTCCTCATTTCCATTACTTTTTGTATTAATAACTAAATCATTGTCTATTGTGATCCACCAGGATTCGACTATAGTTGGCTTTTGGTGGAAGGTCCCTGAGAGACTCCTATTGTACGTCCTATCTTTCTTTGAATGATCAGGAAATGTTGAACACAATTTGTTAGAATATAGCAGGCATGCGCAACGTGCGGCCCTCCAGCTGTTGCAAAACTATAACTCCCAGCATGCCCGAACAGCCTACAGCTATCAGCCTAAAGCAGGGCATTGTGGGAGTTGTAGTTTTACAACAGCTGGAGGGCCGCAGGTTGAGCATGCCTGGGATATAGTATTGTGTTGCTCTGTAAAGAAATAGAGGTCAAAACTTGACCAAGTGCCATTGATGTCGCTGGTTTCTTAGGTAAACCAGAATCTTCTGTTTTGATCTGCCAACTATTTGCTCAGATTTATACAGATTTGGTGTCTAGGGCTGAGACCTGAGGGTGGAAGTGATGGAGGCGAAGGAGGTAGTTGTTGTCCGTCAGATTCAGGGTGTGCTTTTGCTCTTGAGTCTTTACTGACTATGGAGCTTGGTGGCTCCCGGGGTCTCCTCTTACTTCATCTCATTCCTCTTAGATATCGACGAGTGTAAGATCGACAGCGGAGGTTGTTCCCACTCCTGTAATAACACTGAAGGGGGGTTCATCTGTCTGTGCCCCCCACATCAGGCTTTGGCCCGGGATCAGCGGACCTGCATTAGTGAGTATGAAGAGTCTTCTATGTGGTTCAGGTCAAAGTGAAACTTTCTCATCTTCAAAATCCATAATAACTAAGAACAATATAAAAATATAAAGGTGAAAATGTAACAATGAGATGATAGAATTATAATGCAGACTGCTGACCAACCGCTGCGAACCCGCAGGTCACATGACTAAAATGGGGCATCGTATCATCGAATGGCAATTTACATTTCCATGAAAATACAAAAGATGTGGCAACTGTTCAGATAAGAAGCAGGATTGCCACCTGCAGAGTGATGGTGGGTGCTGACCGGTGTAATCCCCTCCGTACCCCATGTCACCATCCAGTCATTAGGTCACCAGCCCCTCCATATCCTGTGACATCATCCAGTCATTAGGTCACCAGCCCCTCCATATCCTGTGACATCATCCAGTCATTAGGTCACCAGCCCCTCCATACCCTGTGACATCATCCAGTCATTAGGTCACCTGCCCCTCCATATCCTGTGACATCATCCAGTCATTTGGTCACCAGCCCCTCCATACCCTGTGACATCATCCAGTCATTAGGTCACCAGTCCCTCATCCAGTCATTAGGTCACCAGCCCCTCCATATCCTATGACATCATCCAGTCATTGGGTCACCAGCCCCTCCATATCCTGTGACATCATCCAGTCATTAGGTCACCTGCCCCTCCATACCCTGTGACCTCATCCAGTCATTAGGTCACCAGCCCCTCCATATCCTGTAACATCATCCAGTCATTAGGTCACCAGCCCCTCCATATCCTGTGACCTCATCCAGTCATGAGGTCACCAGCCCCTCCATACCCTGTGACATCATCCAGTCATTAGGTCACCTGCCCCTCCATATCCTGTGACCTCATCCAGTCAATAGGTCACCTGCCCCTCCATACCCTGTGACATCATCCAGTCATTTGGTCACCAGCCCCTCCATACCCTGTGACATCATCCAGTCATTAGGTCACCGTCCCCTCCATACCCTGTGACATCATCCAGTCATTAGGTCACCAGCCCCTCCATACCCTGTGACATCATCAAGTCATTAGGTCACCAGCCCCTCCATATCCTGTGACATCATTAAGTCATTAGGTCACCAGCCGCTCCATACCCTGTGACATCTTCCAGTCATTAGGTCACCAGCCCCTCCATACCCTGTGACATCATCCAGTCATTAGGTCACCAGCTTCTCCATATCCTGTGACATCATCCAGTCATTAGGTCACCAGCCCCTCCATACCCTGTGGCATCATCCAGTCATTAGGTCACCAGCTTCTCCATATCCTGTGACATCATCCAGTCATTAGGTCACCGGCCCCTCCATACCCTGTGACATCATCCAGTCATTAGGTCACCGGCCCCTCCATACCCTGTGACATCATCCAGTCATTAGGTCACCGGCCCCTCCATACCCTCTGCCACCATACTGTCATTAGACCACCATGTTCTCCGTACTGTGTTTGATTAATAGATCAATATTCTTTGTCTTTCTGATCTCGCTCTGAAAGCGCCAGTTGTTTTATTTTTATCATTTGTTTATAATAAACCCTTTATTCTGCGTTTTCTTATGTTTCTTTATCCAGATATCACATCATGTGGGGTGAATAATGGTGGCTGTGAGCAGCGGTGCAGTGATCGGCTGGAGGGCGGCTTTGAGTGCAGCTGTCGGGCGGGGTATAAGCTTAGTGGTGATGGAAGGACGTGTGATGGTGAGATGGTGGGGACATGTGTGGAAGGGACCTGATGGGGGGATGGACTGGGCACCAGTATTGTAGAGTTGTAAAATAGTACCAGGACTGTAGATTTACCAGTACCTGCACTGTAGGGTTATATAATAGCACCAGCACTATTATTTACTAATACCAGTACTGTAGAATTATATAATAGTACCAGCACTGTAGAGTATATAATAGTACCAGTACTGTAGGGTATAAAATAGTACCAGCACTTTCAGGTATATAATAGTACCAGTACTGTAAGGTATATAAGAGTACCAGCACTGTAAAGTTATATAATAGTAGTAGTATTGTAGTGTATATAATAGTACCAGCACTGTAGAGTATATAACAGTACTAGTATTGTAGGGTATATATTAGTTCCAGCACTGTCAGGTATATAATAGTACCAGTATTGTAGAGTATATAATAGTACCAGTACTGTAGGGTTATATAATAGTACCAGTATTGTAGGGTTATATAATAGTACCAGCACTGTATGGTTATATACAAGTACCAGTACTGTGAGGTATATAATAGTACCAGTTTTGTAGTGTATATAATAGTACCAGCAGTGTAAAGTTATATAATAGTACCAGCACTGTCCGGTATATAATAGTACCAGTATTGTAGAGTATATTATAGTACCAGCACTGTAGGGGATATAATAGTACCAGCACTGTAAGGTATATAATAGTACCAGCACTCTCAGGTATAAAACAGTACCAGTATTGTAGAGTATATTATAGTACCAGCACTGTAAGGTATATAATAGTACCAGCACTGTCAGGTATATAATAGTACCAGTATAGTAGAGTATATTATAGTACCAGCACTTATAAGGTATATAATAGTACCAGTATTGTAGTGTATATAATAGTACCAGCACTGTAGGGTATATAATAGTACCAGTACTGTAGAGTATATAATAGTACCAGTATTGTAGGGTATATAATAGTACCAGTACTGTAGGGTTATATAATAGTACCAGTATTGTAAGGTATATAATAGTACCAGCACTGTAGGGTATACAATAGTACCAGCACTGTAAGGTATATAATAGTACCAGTATTGTAGCGTATATAATAGTACCAGCACTGTAAGGTATACAATAGTACCAGTACTGTAGGGTTATATCATAGTACCAGTACTGTAGGGTTATATAATAGTACCAGTATTGTAGAATAAATAATAGTACCAGCACTGTAAGTTATATAATAGTACCAGTACTGCAGGGTTATATAATAGTACCAGTATTGTAAGGTATATAATAGTACCAGTACTGTAAGGTATATAATAGTACCAGTACTGTAGGGTTATATAATAGTACCAGTACTGTAGGGTATATAATAGTACCTGTATTGTAGAATATATTATAGTACCAGCACTGTAAGGTATATAATAGTACCAGTACTGCAGGGTTATATAATAGTACCAATACTGTAGGGTTATATAATAGTACCAGTATTGTAAGGTATATAATAGTAGCAGTATTGTAAGGTATATTATAGTACCAGTAATGTAGGGTTATATAATAGTACCAGTACTGTAGGGTATATAATAGTACCAGTATTGTAGAGTATATTATAGTACCAGCACTTATAAGGTATATAATAGTACCATCACTGTCAGTAATATAATAGTACCAGTATTGTAGAGTATATAATAGTACCAGCACTGTAGAGTATATAATAGTACCAGCACTGTAGAGTATGTAATAATACCAGTACTGTAGGGTTATATAATAGTACCAGTATTGTAAGGTGTATATAATAGTACCAGTACTGTCAGGTATATAATAGTACCAGTATTGTAGAGTATATAATAGTACCAGCACTGTAAGGCATATAATAGTACTAGTACTGTAGGGTTATATAATAGTACCAGTACTGTAGGGTTATATAATAGTACCAGTATTGTAAGGTATATAATAATACCAGTACTGTAAGGTATATAATATTACCAGTACTGTAGGGTTATATAATAGTACCAGTACTGTAGGGTATATAATAGTACGAGTATTGTAGAGTATATAATAGTACCAGCACTGAAAGGCATATAATAGTATCAGTACTGTAGGGTTATATAATAGTACCAGTATTGTAAGGTATATAATAGTACCAGTACTGTAGGGTTATTTAATAGTACCAGTACTGTAGGGTATATAATAGTACCAGTATTGTAAGGTATATAATAGTACCAGTATTGTAAGGTATACAATAATACCAGTACTGTAAGGTATATAATAGTACCAGTACTGTAGGGTATATAATAGTACCAGTATTGTAAAGTATATAATAGTACCAGCACTGAAAGGCATATAATAGTATCAGTACTGTAGGGTTATATAATAGTACCAGTATTGTAAGGTATATAATAGTACCAGTACTGTAGGGTTATTTAATAGTACCAGTACTGTAGGGTATATAATAGTACCAGTATTGTAAGGTATATAATAGTACCAGTACTGTAGGGTATATAATAGTACCAGTATTGTAGAGTATATAATAGTACCTGCACTGAAAGGCATATAATAGTACCAGTACTGTAGGGTATATAATAGTACCAGTATTGTAGAGTATATAATAGTACCTGCACTGAAAGGCATATAATAGTATCAGTACTGTAGGGTTATATAATAGTACCAGTATTGTAAGGTATATAATAGTACCAGTACTGTAGGGTTATTTAATAGTACCAGTACTGTAGGGTTATATAATAGTACCAGTATTGTAAGTTATATAATAGTACCAGTACTGTAGGGTTATTTAATAGTACCAGTACTGTAGGGTATATAATAGTACCAGTATTGTAGAGTATGTAATAGTACCAGCACTGTAGGGTATATAATAGTACCAGTATTGTAAGGTATATAATAGTACCAGTACTGTAGAGTATATACTAGTATTAGTACTGTAGGGTATATAATAGTACCAGTATTGTAGAGTATATAATAGTACCAGTACTGTAGGGTTATATAATAGTACTAGTACTGTAGGGTATATAATAGTACCAGTACTGTATGGTTATATAATAGTACCAGTATTGTAGAGTATATAATAGTACCAGTATTGTAGGATATATAATAGTACCAGCACTGTCAGGTATATAATAGTACCAGTACTGTAGGGTATATAATAGTACCAGTATTGTAGAGTTGTATATCACGGCCCACAACACAGTGTCATGTCGGAGGGTCACAGTAGTGTTATACACGGTGCAGTTACACAGTATCGCACACACTGCAGTATTATCTACATGTAGTACCGCCCAGTATTAATTGCAGCCATGGCAGATCGTGGTGGTTGTATTTTTGGAGAAAATCAATCAATGTGTAAGGATTCTGCCATTGGCCCTTCACGTGTTCTCTGTTCGCAGATGTGGACGAGTGTGCGGACTTCACCCGCGGAGGCTGTCAGCAGACCTGCCAGAACTTCCGGGCTCCTATAACTGCAGCTGCTACAAGGGGTTCAGCCCCCGCTCTGACGACCACACCAAGTGCCAGCGTAAGGAGGCCAGATACCTGGCGGCAGGAGTCGCCTGCCGGACCCGTCCGTGTGTCTGTATATACTGCCCCTCCCCCACACACATCAGCAGCTTCGCTCATGTCATAGGCGGTCATGACTGAAAATGGGTTAAAGGGGTATTCTGGGATTTCCATACTGATGTCCTCTCTTCAGGACTCCCGCACCCCCACCGATGAGCTGTTTGAGGAGGCCACAGCATTTACCAGAGTACTAGTGAGCGCCGCGGCCTCTCCACAGCGCTGTCCATCCAAGAGTGCAATACCAAGCACAGCCACCTCAGCCCCATTCACTTGAATTGCGACCAGGCCATGTGACCAGTGAACGCCTAGTCAGACGCCTACGCGCACACAGAGCATTGGCGGGTGCACCGGGAGTCAGACCCCCCACCGATCTGATATTGATTACCTATCCTGAGGATAGACCATCAGTATGAATTCTAGAAAACCCTGTGAGAGTCTATTCACACGTCCGTAAGTGTTTTGCGGTCCGCAAATTACGTAACTAACTTCCAAACACGAATACCGGCTGTGTGTGTTCTGCATTTTGCGGACTGCACATGGCCGACCCTATGATAGAAATGACTATTCTTGTCCGAGTAGGACATGCGTCATCTTTTTGCGGTCTGCCGTCTGCACCTTTTGCAGCCCCATTGCAAATTGCGCAAGGGATGCGGACCCAGAACAATTGGTGTGTTTTCGGACCCTTATACTCTTAGTTCATTCATTAATTTTCTTTTATTGTATTTGTAGCTGTGTGTAACCCACCCTGCCAGAACTATGGTGTGTGTGTGGCCCCCGACACATGTGACTGCCCTGCAGGCTATCCTGGACCTGGCTGTTCAGGTAGGTGCTCGTTATAGAGAATGCCCTGGATCTGTCGCTGCCACAAGGAAGATACAAGAATGGCATAACTTTAGGATTTGTCCCCCCCAGTGATCAGAACAGAGGCCCTCAGTTACATCAAATAGTAAAATGTAGGTCCTCCGATGTCCTCCCCACAACTCCGGGAGGAACAGCATACGCACCAGTCACATCCCCAGTAGTCACAGCAAGCACCCTCATTTCCCAGTAGTCACAGCCGCTCCCCCTAGTGGCAGGACTCCATTACAGCCCACGCTTTGTTCCGGTAGCTCCAGTGGCCTCCTTTCTCCCTGGCACTGACAGCTGGTGGCAGAGAGCATCATGGGAGCATGGGGCAGGTAAATACATGGAGGAGGAGTGGAACATCTGCTGTGACTACTAAGGAGGCTAGGCTATGGGGGAGGGGTATCTGCCAGGACCATTGAGCTGTTATGGAAATATTGGGGGATCTGTCAGCATGATCAACCCTATTAAACCAGAAATTTTGTCTGATAGGGTTGATCATTCTGATTATACCTATACCTTTTTTTTTCCATAAGTTGCACTGCAGCAGAGATATCTTTGCTTTTAGAATTATGCAAATGAGCAATTTCAAGCACCAGTGAGCTGGGTGAGCCCTTGGTGCACCGCTAACGTGACGCCCTTGCGCTCTGTGTGCACCCTCACTGTATTGTGCCTAGTGGGGAAATCTTACTGACTATCTGGCAGGTGATGATTAGTAAAATAATTCATCTGCAGGGAGAAAGTACCTGTCTGCAGAATGGATGACGTGCAGGGCTTTATTTTCTAGACAACATGCAGGCAGTTTTATCTCCCCCTGACTTATAAGTCATATCTGTGTACACCAAAGGTTCTGAAGGTGCAACTAGCCCCAAACGAACAGTCGGCACATCGCCTCCACTATCCTGAAATTACCGGCTTTGGTTTCTGGGATTAAGTAATGTGAGTAGTTTCTAGCCTTAGGCTCTCCTGAACATGTTGGGAGTTGCACTTTCCAAAACTGCTGAAAAGCCTCTGTTTGGTCATATCAGAGCCAAATACTCCCTCACTGTATTGTGCCTAGTGGGGGAAATCTCACTGACTCTCTGGCAGGTGATAATTAGTAAAATAATTCAGCTGCAGGGAGAAAGTACCTGACTGCAGAATGGATGATGTGCAGGGAGCAAAACCCGGTCTCCAGGGCTTTATTTTCTAGACAACCTGCAGGCAGTTTTATCTCCCCCTGACTTATAAGTCATATCTGTGTGCAACAAAGGTTCTGAAGGTACAACTAGCCCCAAGCGAACAGCCGGCACATCGCTTCCACTATCCTGAAATTACCGGCTTTGGTTTCTGGGATTAAGTAATGTGAGTAGTTTCTAGCCTTAAGCTCTTCTGAACATGTTGGGAGTTGCACTTTCCAAAACTGCTGAAAAGCCTCTGTTTGGTCATATCAGAGCCAAATACTCCCTCACTGTATTGTGCCTAGTGGGGGAAATCTCACTGACTCTCTGGCAGGTGATAATTAGTAAAATAATTCAGCTGCAGGGAGAAAGTACCTGACTGCAGAATGGATGATGTGCAGGGAGCAAAACCCGGTCTCCGGGGCTTTATTTTCTAGACAACCTGCAGGCAGTTTTATCTCCCCCTGACTTATAAGTCATATCTGTGTGCAACAAAGGTTCTGAAGGTACAACTAGCCCCAAGCGAACAGCCGGCACATCGCCTCCACTATCCTGAAATTACCGGCTTTCGTTTCTGGGATTGAGTAATGTGAGTAGTTTCTAGCCTTAGGCTCTCCGGAACATGTTGGGAGTTGTACTTTCCAAAACCGCTGAAAAGCCTGTTTGGTTATATCAGAGCCAAATACCTCCTCACTGTATTGTGCCTAGTGGGGGAAATCTCACTGACTCTCTGGCACGTGATGATTAGTAAAATAATTCAGCTGCAGGGAGAAAGTAACTGACTGCGGAATGGATGACGTGCAGGGAGCAAAACCCGGTCCTCGGGACTTTTTTTCTAGATAACATGCAGGCAGTTTTATCTCCCCCTGACTTATAAGTCATATCTATGCGCAACAAAGGTTCTGAAGGTACAACTAGCCCCAAACGAGCAACCAGCACATCACCTCCACTATCCTGAAATTATCGGGTTTGGTTTCTGGGATTGAGTAATGTGAGTAGTTTCTAGCCTTAGGCTCTCCAGAATATGTTGGGAGTATTTGGCTCTGATATGACCAAACAGAGGCTTTTCAGCAGTTTTGGAAAGTACAACTCCCAACATGTTCTGGAGAGCCTAAGGCTAGAAACTACTCACATTACTCAATCCCAGAAACCAAAGCCAGTAATTTCAGGATAGTGGAGGCGATGTGCTGGTTGTTCGTTTGGGGCTAGTTGTACCTTCAGAACCTTTGTTGCACATAGATATGACTTATAAGTCAGGGGGAGATAAAACTGCCTGCATGTTGTCTAGAAAAAAAGTCCAGAGGACCGGGTTTTGCTCCCTGCACGTCATCCATTCTGCAGTCAGGTACTTTCTTCCTGCAGCTGAATTATTTTACTAATCATCACGTGCCAGAGAGTCAGTGAGATTTCCCCCACTAGGCACAATACAGTGAGGTAGTATTTGGCTCTGATATGACCAAACAGAGGCTTTTCAGCAGTTTTGGAAAGTACAACTCCCATCATTCAGCTCCATTCGACAAGCAGAGCAACGAGAATGATAGGAGTGCCAGTCAGTTGCATAAATGGGATCTCGTGGGTTGAAATGCAGATGTAAGCGAAGCCTCAGCCTATAAGACTACAGGCGACCACCAGGGGGCGCCATCGATTGTGTACTATATTAAATACTTGCATATAGTCCTGTATAGATGTGTTCACTTTGCCTCTCTCCTCAGCAACGTGCTCCCCGCCTTGTGCCCATGGAGGAACCTGCATGCGACACAACATGTGCGCCTGCCCACCAGGATGGACGGCATCCGGCTGCCAGACAGGTACTGACCTCTGCAGTAGACTATAGGGTACGAGTGGGGATTACTCGACTGATTCTCAGATATGATGTCCTCTAGTAACATCCAGAGCTGCATTTAAAATTCTGTTGTTGCTTACGGTCTTCCAGCAATACACCGGCCTGTACCGCGCAGAGCGTCCCCGCACTGCAGCGTCGCAGATCAAGCAGCATTGATAATGAGTAATGAGCAGGGGTGCACCACCAATGAGGCCACGTGAGGCGTCGCCTCAGGCAGCACGAGGTAGGAACAAGAGGGGGCAGCTGAAGGGCCAGTTAAGATATTGACATTGGGGGGGGAGGGCAGGGGGCCGTTTCAGTTTTAGCCTCAGGCAGCAGAAAGGCTAGGTGCACCCCTGGTAATGAGCTTAGAAGAATTGTGGCTGCAGCTCTGGATGTAACTGGAGGATAAGGCAAGCTGCAAGAAAGCAGGACAAAAGAAGCAGAGGAGCCACCCTAACGCTGACATGATGTGTAGATCAGAAGACCGCGGCGTTGGGTTGGGGCAGACTCCTATTATCTGATAACGCCGTTCCTCTCTTGCAGCGGTGGGTAAATTGCAGTGTGCTAATGGTGGCCGCTGCGTGGCCCCCGATACCTGCCAGTGTCCATCCGGGTACAGCGGAGAACAATGTCTGACACGTAAGTGGGGCTCGGCGTGAAGGGGACATACCGCACTATTAATATACTGATGTAGCAGAGCTAACTTAAAGGGGTTGTCCCAATATAAAAACGTAACAATCTCTAACAAACCTCTGACCAGCCCTCCACCTCGCATGGATCCAGAAATCTCCTCATTCATTGCTCAACTGCTCTGCTAGATTTATTCAGAGAGGCAGCTCAAGGGGAGTGTTTTTTTTCTGAGGGGCGTGTCCTTTCCTGGGGGCATGTCTTTTCCCAGGGGAGTGTCCTGTCTGCTGCAGCACTTTCTGTCTTCTTACAGACATGGCTGGTGGCAGTTGAAGAAAGTAACTGAGCATGTGCGACCTCCTCAGTGAGGTGGACAGTGAGTTGAGCTGAAGAGCAAACAGCAGATGGCGCTATACAGGCAGATTTTATTGACTATCTCAGAGGCTACACTGCATTTTTAATTGCATGAAATTACAAGTATTTCAGATATAGGTGCTGGCTGGGAAATGCAGAATGTCTCTCCTGTGGGACATCCCCTGTCATTCAGATTGCACAGATGTTACTTGCAGTCCTATGTAACAGTAACGGATGATGTTACACGTGTATAACCTGCCATTTCACCCTCCTCCACAGCCCTCTGCTCTCCACCCTGCCAAAGTGGAGGCAAATGCATCGATGTCAACAAGTGTGTGTGCCCCAGTGGGTGGTTCGGTGCCCGCTGCCAGATAGGTGAGGATTATCAATCAGCAGATATGTGTTCTCCAGGGCTTAACTATTGATAACTATCCTCCGAACAGGTCATCAATATCAGACTGATAGGAGTCCAGCTCCAACACCCCCACCTATCAACTGCAGAAGCTCCTGTGCACTGCATCCGAGTACAGGCTATGTCTGGTTACTGTGGTTACTGCATCTCTGCTCCCATGAGAAATCTGTATTATACCTCAGAGCTGCACTCACTATTCTGCTGGTGCAGTCACTGTGTACATACATTACTTATCCTGTACTGATTCTGAGTTACATCCTGTATTATACTCCAGAGCTGCACTCACTATTCTGCTGGTGCAGTCACTGTGTACATACATTACTTCCCCTGTACTGATCCTGAGTTACATCCTGTATTATACTCCAGAGCTGCACTCACTATTCTTCTGGTGCAGTCACTGGGTACATACATTACTTATCCTGTACTGATCCTGAGTTACATCCTGTATTATACTCCAGAGCTGCACTCACTATTCTGCTGGTGCAGTCACTGTGTACATACATTACTTATCCTGTACTGATCCTGAGTTACATCCTGTATTATACCCCAGAGCTGCACTCACTATTCTGCTGGTGCAGTCACTGTGTACATACATTACTTATCCTGTACTGATCCTGAGTTACATCCTGTATTATACTCCAGAGCTGCACTCACTATTCTGCTGGTGCAGTCACTGTGCACATACATTACTTATCCTGTACTGATCCTGAGTTACATCCAGTATTATACTTCAGAGCTGCACTCACTATTCTGCTGGTGCAGTCACCGTGTACATACATTACTTATCCTGATCTGATCCTGAGTTACATCCTGTATTATACTCCAGAGCTGCACTCACTATTCTGCTGGTGCAGTCACTGTGTACATACATTACTTATCCTGTACTGATCCTGAGCTACATCCTGTATTATACTCCAGAGCTGCACTCACTATTCTGCTGGTGCAGTCACTGAGTACATACATTACTTATCCTGTACTGATCCTGAGTTACATCCGGTATTATACACCAGAGCTGCACTCACTATTCTGCTGGCACAGTCACTGTGTACATACATTACTTATCCTGTACTGATCCTGAGTTACATACTGTATTATACTCCAGAGCTGCACTCACTATTCTGCTGGTGGGGTCACTGTGTACATACATTACTTATCCTGTACTGATCCTGAGTTCCATCCTGTATTATACTCCAGAGCTGCACTCACTATTCTGCTGGTGGGGTCACTGTGTACATACATAGTAAACTGAGGCACTAAATCCATATGCTGGCCCAGTGACATCCTGTGCAGGTATTGAGGTGTGAGCCGTATACTATGCACTCATTCTTCCGTGCGGTGAGCACTATTCAAGGCCTGCTGCAGCAGGTGAGCAAGAACAGAGGCTGCAGGAGAAGACGGAGATGAATGCCAGACCTTGGGAACATTGGAGCAACAGGAGTAAGTGTCTTCATACATGGGCCGAGGATCGGGGCAATTATCAGGGATAAGTGATTAAACAAATCCGTGTTCCTGATAATTGCCTTATGTAAATGTGCCGCCGATCACCTGTTGAACAGAGACAAGGTGATCACATCTTTCATGCTGCGCTTCCCCACAGCAGATCCACCCGGCTAAACGGATATCCTCTGCCAGCAAAAATGAACGTGTGTGTGTGAGAGATCGCTTGTCCCCATACACAGGGGATGACCGCTGCATATAAATGTCCAACCATCAGGCAATTATCAGGAATGAATGGTTCATTCCCTATAAGTGCATGTCACTCAGCTTGTGTAAAAGGGTCTTAATGTCCTGTGCAATCTCTGTGAAGACCCTGAACAAGCAGGAAATGCTGGAGGTTTTAAGCATGGCTCCCATTGATCCGTTCCCAGAAGGTGCAGTCAGGATCCAAGCATTAATGGAGGTTTAGCTTCTGGGAGGTCCGTCCTAGGGCTGGCATGTGGGGGGCAGTAAGGGTCATATGACCAGATAAAGATCGGAGGCATTTGTGACACTTGGTATCAGATAACTGAGGACTACCTGGACCCCCAGGCTGAGCCACTTGTACTATAATTCTCTGCTTGGGTTCCAGATGGATGGCTACAATCCCCTGTCACCTCTTCTTCCAGAGCCCGTTCGTTGTGAGAAGCCGTGTCTGAACGGCGGCCGATGCTCAGGATATAACGTGTGTCGCTGTCCCGTAGGATTCCTGGGGCCACAGTGTGAAGCAGGTGAGGATCTTATGGCAAACATCAAGTTTATTTCTACTGCCCCATCCACAGTGGAGTCCAAAGATCATTATATAGCAGTATCCTTCACCAACCTCTCAATGCCTGGCTGCTGCTATAAAGCCCAGGAGAACATGTTGGTTTTTTATCACCAGATTTATAGTAGCCCGACCTTGAAGGTATCTTAGCTTATGTTTAGGTTGCGCCATCAGCTGAGAACGTTCCCTTAAGAGGCTTCTCCGGGCTTTAAATATTAATGACCTGACAGCAAACAGAGATCTTAGAAATGGTGAGAAATTGAAAGACAAAGTCTTATAGAAAGTTGGAGAACTTAAGATCTATGTGCACTCGGCCAGAAAACCTTCATGACATCTGAGTGCGTTCATTTTAGCCCTAGATGTAGCTGGAATCAGTTGAGTTTCCCCTTATCTAACCCTAGGGTGGGGCTGCTGATCTTTCCAAATTTTTTATATTTGAAAAAGAATTAGAAAGCAGATGAAGTGAACGCTGTGGATTGTGGCCATGTGTGTGGAAGCCTGGAGACAGGGAGATTGGTTGTGCGCATAAAAATATTGGGCAAAGGATTTCAACATGGAGCCTAAGACAACTCTGACTGCCCTCAAAGCTCTGCCCACAGGCACGAACAGGGTGATGGTAACATGGCAATAACAATGTATCAGAATAGGATGTCTGTATCTGAACAGAACCCTGCCATGTTGTGGTCTCTTCTAGCGGTGACAGAGCCGTGTGTCCCCCCCTGCCAGCACGGAGGAACCTGCAAGCCCTTCAATAAGTGTGAATGTGCTGCGGGCACTGCTGGACATCGCTGCGAGAAGCTGTAAGTAACGAGGGGGCAAGAGCACGTGAGAACGGCACAGTAATAGTGAAATATACAGAAAGGGTCAGTAGTTGAGGGGCTTAATCTGCTGCATTATAAATTACATTTACAAACTAGAACCAACATTATAGGCATTATTGAAGTAATTTATTAAGATATATAAAGCCACCACTAGAGGGAGCTCAGGAGATTACTGCATACAGATATATACAGCCACCACTAGAGGGAGCTCAGGAGATTACTGCATACAGATATATACAGCCACCACTAGAGGGAGCTCAGGAGATTACTGCATACAGATATATACAGTCACCACTAGAGGGAGCTCAGGAGATTACTACATACAGATATATACAGCCACCACTAGAGGGAGTTCTGGAGATTACTGCATACAAATATATACAACCACCACTAGAGGGAGCTCAGGAGATTACTGCATACAAATATATAAAGCCACCACTAGAGGGAGCTCAGGAGATTACTACATACAGATATATACAGCCACCACTAGAGGGAGCTCAGGGGATTAGTGCATACAGATATATACAACCACCACTAGAGGGAGCTCAGGAGATTACTGCATACAAATATATACAGCCACCACTAAAGGCGGCTCAGGAGATTACTGCATACAAATATATGCAGCCACTACTAGAGGGAGCTCAGGAGATTACTGCATACAGATATATACAGCCACCACTAGAGGGAGCTCAGGAGATTACTGCATACAGATATATACAGCCACCACTAGAGGGAGCTCAGGAGATTACTGCATACAGATATATACAGCTACCACTAGAGAGAGCTCAGGAGATTACTGCATACAGATATATACAGCCACCACTAGGGGGAGCTCAGGAGATTACTGCATACAGATATATACAGCCATCACTGGAGGGAGCTCGGGATATTACTACATACAGAAATATACAGGCACCACTAGAGGGAGCTCAGGAGATTACTACATACAGATATATACAGCCACTACTAGAGGGAGCTCAGGAGATTACTACATATAGAGATATATACAGCCGCCACTAGAGGGAGCTCAGGAGATTACTGCATACAGATATATACAGCCACTACTGGAGGGAGCTTAGGACATTAATACACATGGATATGCACTGTCACCACTAGAGGGAGCTGAGGAGGTTACTACATACAGATATATACAGCCACCACTAGAGGGAGCACAGGAGATTACTACATACAGATATATACAGCCACCACTAGAGGGAGCTCAAGAGATGACTTCATGCATGTATATACAGCCACCACTAGTAATTCTCAAGAGATTACTACATACAGATATATTCAGATTCTACTAGAGGGAGCTCAGGACATTACTACATAGAGATTTATACAGCCACCAATAGAGGGAGCTCAGGAGATTACTGCATACAGATATATACAGCCACCACTAGAGGGAGCTCAGGAGATTACTGCATACAGATATATACAGCCTCCACTAGAGGGAGCTCAGGACATTACTACATAGAGATTTATACAGCCACCAATAGAGGGAGCTCAGGAGATTACTACATACAGATATATACAGCCACCAATAGAGGGAGCTCAGGAGATTACTGCACACAGATATATACAGCCACCAATAGAGGGAGCTGAGGAGATTACTAAATACAGACATATACAGTCACCACTAAAGGGAGCTCAGGAGATTACCACATGCAGATATGTACAACCACCACTAGAGGGAGCTCAGGAGATTACTGCATACATATATATACAACCACCACTGGAGGGAGTTCAAGAGATAACTACATACAGATATATACAGCCACCACTAGAGGGAGCTCAGGAGATAAACACAAACATATACATACAACTAACACAAGAGGGAGCTCAGGATATTATTACATACAGATATATACAGCCACCACTAGAGGGAGTTCAGGAGATTACTGCATACAGATATATACAGCCACCACTAGAGGGAGCTCAGGAGATTACTACATACAGATATATACAGCCACCACTAGAGGGAGCTCAGGAGATTACTACATACAGATATATACAGCCACCACTAGAGGGAGCTCAGGAGATTACTACATACAGATGTATAGAACCACCACTAGAGGGAGCTCAGGAGATTATACATACAGATATATACAGCCACCACTAGAGGGAGCTCAGGAGATTACTACATACAGATATATACAGCCACCACTAGAGGGAGCTGAGGAGATTACTATATACAGCCACCACTAGAGGGAGCGCAGGGGTTTACTATATACAGTTCTATACAGCGACCATTAGAAGGAGCTCAGGAGATTACTGCATACATATACAGTGGATATAAAAAGTCTACACACCCCTGTTAAAATGTCAGGTTTTTGTGCTGTAAAAAAAAAACGAGACAAAGATAAATCATTTCAGAACTTTTTCCACCTTTAATGTGACCTATAAACTGTACCACTCAATTGAAAAACAAACTGAAATCTTTTAGGTAGAATAAAAATAAATAATATGGTTGCATAAGTGTGCACACCCTTAAACTAATACTTTGTTGAAGCACCTTTTGATTTTATTACAGCACTCAGTCTTTTGGGGTATGAGTCCATCAGCATGGCACATTTTGACTTGGCAAGATTTGCCCACTCTTCTTTGCAAAAACATTTAGGTTTTCATTAAGAATTACCCCTAAACCCTTCTCCGTTGTAGACCAAATTGCATTCTCTAAACCATCAAACATTGTGCGATAGCTGCATGTGAGGAGCAGAACCAAGTGCTGTAGAAAAATCTTAACGACCTAGAAATCATGGTGGAGTCCAGTAGTGCGAAGTACCCGTGACCGATGTCATGTTTCATACGATAGGTTCTCGCCTGTGAGGATTTTATGTGCTGTTAATTTTTTTCAGGACTTGTCCAATTGTGACAACGAAGCTGAGCACTGCCCGAGCTGTGCGCCAGGGGGTGAGGGAAAGTTACGTGGAACGCTGTGGACCACTGGGGACTCAGCTCTGCACCAAGTACAGGTACAGTATGTATGAATGGTGGCAACAGGACTGCACCCTCACTCCCAGGAACCTGGTGATTTACTCCAGAGTTTTATTGGTTTTGTAGGAGATTGTACACGTCATAGGTCTAGGCAGTGACAGCCTAACACCCAAGGCTGCCAAGCTCCTCAGATCCCACCATAATATCCACCTTTCCAAGGCTAACAAGAGACCTATGGATCCCAGACCAAATTTTGGACCAGCCCCCAACTCCACTACATACAGCCAGTGGGGCCCTAAACCCACCATCAGCAGCACACAGTCATGTAGTGGGACCCTAACTCACCCCTCACAGCAGCATATAGTCAGCCAGTGGGGCCCTACCAACACCTCCCCCATCATCAGCAGTCATCCAGTGGGGCCCTAAGAACACCTCCCCCGTCATCAGTAGTCAGCCAGTGGGGTCCTAACTCCCTCCTCATCAGCAGCATACAGTCATTTGTCTGCAGATAGCACTGCGATGGGTCAGGCCTCCCAGGAACAATCATTAAACCTTCTTTTAAAGACAAAGATGAAAATACAGCACAGTAACAAACCGTTTTCATAAAAATCTTCTTTATTGAATGTCCATAAAATCTATCCTTAATTACAAGATTTCCCCAGGAACAGCAAGTCTACCCATTTCAGGCAAAAACGTAACCCTTACCGATGACATAACAAAGTCACTAAACTCATCCCCTTTATGTATAAAGATTTTTATGGAAATGGTTCGTTACTGTGCCGGATTTTAGCTTTTGTGCTCCACTGGATTTGCTTCGCCAATCGCCATAGTCCGTGCACCGTGGATCGTTGGGTCTGGTTAGATCATTGCCTACACGTTGGTTGTTGACCTTCTTTTAAGAATCTCATAGACACCTGGCATCGGTCGGCACCTGTGACCTTCGTTCATGTCATGTCAAAGATATCGACGCTCAGCATAAAATGTTCTAAACAACCTTTACATCCATCTCATAGCTCTAGTGTGAGGCCACCTTACCCCTCTGCAGGGACCAGTCCATACACTCTGCTCCGCTGAGGTATAAAAGGGGCTCAGGTTATTTTACTGGACAGAAAAACAGAGGAAACATCTCCCATATCTTCTCTTCTGACAGAATAAACCAGGTGCGGGTCTATGTCCAGGCCTATGTGGTCGGCTACAAAATCCAGTGTCCCGCCAACAGCAGACAATGAAGAGGATGAGAGAAGACCCATGAGGACTTAAGACCTTCGACCAGCCATGCATAACTGCACCCATCTCAGTCCTGTACATATCTCCATCAGTACTGTCTCTGCAACATTCAGACCTGTCCCCTCGCTCCTCAGATCTGTCCCTGCACCCCTCAGACCTGTCTCTTTCAGTCAGTTATGTCCCTGCTCCTATCAGTTCTGTCTTTGTACCCATAAGTCCCATACCTTCTCATTTCAGTCTTGCCTTTCACCCCCTCAGTCATTTTCTTCTCCCTGCTCCCATTGGTCTTGTCATTGTCTCGGTCAGTCCTGTCTCTGTCCCATCAGTCCTGTCCACGTACTCAGATGTCCTGTTGTAGGTAGTCAAGGACTTGAGAGCAAGAGGATGAGGGTGATGGTAGTGGTAATCAGTGGTGTATCTTGGTTTTGTGCTGCCCTAGGCAAGACTAAACTCGGGCACCCCCATAATATAAATTTGACCCACCTCTTCCTGTCACGGCCAAACCCCTTCCTCTGTAAACCCCACCCCTTCCTCTTTAGGCTCCACCCTTTCCTGTTTTGCATAACAATATTAAGAAATTTATCACGATAACGATATATATATATCGCAAGAAATACCAGTTTAAAAGAAAAAACACAAGGGGACGTTATACTGTATGGGGCAGCCTCAAGGAGACGTTATACTGTATGGGGGCAGCCACAAGGAGACGTTATACCGTATGGGGGTAGCCTCAACGAGACGTTATACTGTATGGGGCACTGGGGCAGCCACAAGGAGACGTTATACTGTATGGGGGGCGGGGGCAGCCACAAGGAGACATTATACATACTGTATGGCATTGGGGGCAGACATAAGGAGACATTATACTGTATGGGGGGCCGGGGGCAGCCACAAGGAGACATTATACATACTGTATGGCATTGGGGGCAGACATAAGGAGACATTATACTGTATGGGGGGCCGGGGGCAGCCACAAGGAGACACTAAACTGTATGGGGGATTGGGGGCTGCCCGGCTGCCACAAGAAAATAGTGCACTGTGTCTGTGTCATAAATAAAGGTGGGATGTCAGACTGTCTATGGTGACCCTGGCCTCTCCTCGAGGCTGCCCCAGGCCATACAGTCTGTATGGGGCAGCCTCAAGGAGAGGCCAGGGCCACTATAGACAGTCTGACATCATACCACCTTTATTTTATTTATTTATGAGTTCACTGTGAACGTGCAGTATTTGCTTTTTAACTCTCTTGTCTCACTCACTCCTGTTTGTTCCTCTGCCTGGACCTCAGGACCTGGTCTGGACACTCCTCGCAGGGTACGTAGGCCAGGAGTCAGTCAGGCAAAGTGGCCAACTGTCTGTGTGAGGAGGGAGCCGGTCTGGGCAGACTTTTCCCAGCCGGCTGTGGCTGCCGCTTGTATTTTGAATATTTTGACCCACTGCGCATGCGCAAATAAGGCGACTCGGCGCAGGCGCAGTAGGAGCCGGAATTTTCTGCTACTACGCCTCCTACTGCGCTTCGGGCATGCGCACTGGGCCGGAATATTCTGCTACGGGGCCTGCGCCAACAAACCCAGTCAGGAGCGGAGGGAAGAGACGCACCTCCCACGTTACTACTAGAAGTGACGTGGTAGCAAGGCCGGGTAGGAAAACAGCTGGGGTCGGGAGGAGGGAGGAGATAAGTGATAAGTCACTCCTTCACTATGCGGCGCCGGCGATGCTGCCGCTCGCAGCGGCATAGTGAAGGATCGGATCGATCGGCAAGTATTTGTGTAGGCAAACAAGGCATTTTGCCGCCCCATTGGCAACTGCCGCCCCAGGCAAATGCCTTGTTTTCCTTGCGATAGATATGCCTCTGGTGGTAATGATAGTAGTAGTCATGGTAGCAGTGCTCATTTGTGCACTCCTTGGGCCCTGCAGTGAAGGGAGGGCACAACCTTTCTTCCCTTTGGGACACACCCTGGTTTGGGTGACTACTGCTTGATGGTAGGTTGGGTGCCCTTGGTGTCGGTAGGATTTGAGGTGCAAAGCAGGGCTCCCTTGAGGTACTTGGAAGAGGGTGATGGTGAGACGGTGCAGATGGGCGATGCATGGCAGTGATGAGGCTGGTTTTGAGGTGACAAGTCCACTGGACTTTATTGAGACAGTTCGGGCAGATGATGCTAACGGGTACTTGTAAAAGTAAGTTCAGTCTATGCAGGTGACATCACAGTTTTCCCAAGGCTGCTTATGGGGATGTAGGCCGTACAATGAGAACTTCTCTGAGTCTCTCCACAATTAATCCCTGCAAACTTTCCAATACAACCAGAGGGGTGAAAAGTCTCTCACAATAAATGTTCACTCTGAATATGGCACTACAATGCCCAACTGGGAGGGATGGGGGGTTAGTCTTTTAACAGATTGCCAGGCTCAGTAGTATGGCAGGGTACTTGAACCTTATCTCCAGCCAAATGCAGTGAAGTCCACAGCCTCCATACATGCGTTACCTTCACGGACATTTTGTCCATGCACAGTTTTCTTTTTGTAATGGCTCTCAACCTTCTGTAAAATTCAGTGCCTCTTTCTTTCAGAGGCCAGCACAGGACCACAGCAGCTTGTCTGGCTGTTTTATCACTGTTGGCTGCTTCTCACTCAGACACCAGTTACACAAAGTAGCTGCCCACACACTGGCCGCTAGTTGCACGCTTGCAGCTACAACTCCTAGCTAAAAGGGTGGGACCATCTCACACAGAGCAACTGTCTCTAGGCTGCCAGGATATTAACCCTCCACTTCCCATACACAGCCCTTGGGACACAAAATGCATAAAGTACAATGTATCCCATTTAGCAGTGAACCACTGGGTCACTGCACTGTCCATGTCCTCCATAGGTTCTGTCACCATGCCCAGCAGTCCTGTTCTTGTCCATTAGTCCTGTCTCTGTCCCATCAGTCCTGTCCATTTTCCCATAAGATTTGTCCCTTTGTACATCAGTCCCATCCCTTAGGTCGGCCATCATTACTGAATAATGCAGGAAGCTTGTCTCCTCGTCGGCAGAATTAAACTTTATAATTTAATATTTTTCTATAGAATGATTCATTTCACATTTATTGAGATTAAAGTATTGTTATTTCCACCACAGACGTCTTCCTAGACTTTGTACAGTGACACGAATATGTGGATTGTGCTGTTTATATGGAACATCTTACGAGACCACCACAGCTCCAGACAACACACAGTAGATTTGATTTTGGTTGTGCTCAGAAACCTAGGAGAAAAGATCAAAAACTGGTGCTCCTTTCCAGAAAGAAAAGCTGCATACAGCGCCTTATCTGTGTATGTAGTATTACTACCCTGCCATATCTAGACCACTAACAGTACGACAGAGCTGTCAGATCCTTCTAATGATAATGAGATGACTGCTAACCCTGGCCTCTACTGGTAATGAGATGACTCTGCTGACCCTGGCCTCTAATGGTACGGAAATTACTCTGACCCCACAATCTAAGGACTCATGCACACGACTGTAGTTTTGGTTTGCATCTGATCCACATTTTTTGAAGATCAGATGCGGACCCATTCATTTCAAAGGGGCCGCAAAAAAAGGGGAACATGTCCTATTCTAGTGAGGCCGTACTGGGGCGTCAGCTGAGGGGAGGCCGTCATGATAGGGTTTGCATGGAGGGGGCCGGCAGTGTAAGGGTTAAAGAGTTTGAAAGTATGGGGGTGGAGAGTAGGTATGGGTGGGCTTATAGGTTAGGTTATAAGAGAGGGTGGTAACCGGTGCCATTTTAGAGTAGTTAGCTACAGATTACAACTCACATCATGCAGGTAGTTGAGGTGCTTATTCAGCAGTTGCGGGCGGCGGCAGAGGCTCGGGGACCTGAATGGCTGCAGGAGCAGGTATCCGGCTTGCTTCAGGGGGAGGTGGTGAGTACAGCCAGCTCACAGCCACGTACAAGACGGCCGCGGTGGGTACGGCCGCCGGCGCGCCTCAGTCCAGAAGTGACCCCCAGAGCTCGGCGCCGGGTGCGGAGCCCCTCCGGGGACCCTCCGCTACCGGGGGCTGGCAGGGTGCCTGTGGCCAGTGCTGCCCGGAGCAGGAGGAATCCTAATACACGGCGGGGCCCAGTTTTAGGCGGGCGGATCCCTCCCCCGTCTTCAGCATTGTGAGGCGTGGGTTCGGGACCAGGTTCGGCGGGTGTTCCCAGTCCGGGGGAGGCCGCTCGGCGGTTGTGCGCATGGAGCAGGCGGAGGTGCACAGGCCGCAGGAGTCGAGAATCCAGCGTAGGGTAGGCCCCGCCCACGTGAGTGGGTCGCTTCAGGACGCATCTGGTTGGGCGGCTGGGATGTCTGTGGCGGCGAGTGTGGAATCCTTGGACAGAAGAGAGGAAGATAGAAGTACGCCAGAAGCACATCAGGAGGCAGGATCTTCGGCTGCGGGGTTCACAGCCCCCCGGCAGCCAGGTGAGGGGTCTGGGCGTGCAATTAATCCATAGGCGGGCTGCCCTGGGGGGATGGGTGGGTCGCAAGGGGACCTGGGTAAGGGCCGGGGGTGGTAGGGAGATTGGTGAGGCAGCTAGTAGGGTGTGTGATTCGGTGTCGGTGCAGACGCAGGTGGGGGGGGCGGATAGGCCATTGGTAGATGACGGGGTGAGGTGTACGTGTGCTTTGAGGGGCCCCTGGGGGCGCATTTGAAGCAGGAAGTGCGGGATAGGATTTGGAGGGGGGAGTATGTGGACATATTTTCCCTGCTCCCTTTGGAGAGGTTTAATTTGGATAAAGGAAAAAAGGAGGAGGGGAAAAAGGAGGAGGAGGAAAAAACTGAGGTTTCGTCTGATACCGCAGACTTTTTCTAATCGGCTCCAGACGTTCGCGATTCTGGCCAGCGTAATTGGGGAGCAGAAGCCGGAGTGTTGTTCTTCTCTTTTTTGTTACATTGAATGCGATCGGGGAGGCTTGTCGGGTGTACGGGGGTCGGGTTAGTTGCGGTATGACGAGCAATTTCGGCAGAGGATGGCGGTGCAGAGTAGCATAAGGTGGGATCATAAGGATATTGGGTTGTGGATGCGGGTGATGGCACCTGTGCGGGCGGGGCAGTCCTTTCGGAGTGAGTCGGGGGGATCTGGGCAGTCGGCATTCTCGGTTGCCTCAGCAAAAGGGCTCTGTTTCCTCTTTAACGAGGGAAATTGTAGGTTTGGGTCGAAGTGTAAATTCAAGCACAAGTGTTCAGGGTGTGGAGGTGCCCATGGAGCCAACAGGTGCTTCAGAGCGAACAGGCAGAGAGGGAGGGAGTCGGCTGGAAAAGGGTCGGACTCCGGTGCGGGTGGAAAAGATGGAGCCTTACTTAAGTAGGTATCCTAAGAAAGGGGTGGCGGAATTTTTGAGGGATGGTTTTGCTAGAAGGTTTTCCATACCATCGGTGCCGTTGCCGGTGGTTATGCAGTTAAAAAATTTGCGCTCTGCACTGGAACACCCGGAGGTGGTGTCTGACAAGTTGGCCAGGGAGGTTGCTTTGGGGCGCATGGGCGGCCCCTTTTCTGAACCTTTCTTTTCTGATTTGCGGATATTGCCTTTGGGGATTGTACCTAAGAAGGAGCCAAATAAGTTTTGGCTCATTCACCATTTGTCTTATCCGAGGGGTGCGTCGGTCAATTAGGGTATTGATCTGAAACTCTGTTCGGTGGTGTACACTTCATTTGATGCAGCTGTAGGTTGGGTGTGGAAGTTGGGGGTTGGGACATTGTTAGCTAAGACGGATATTGAGGCAGCGTTCCGTCTCCTGCCGGTGAACCCGGACAGTTTGCACTTGCTGGGGTGCTACTGGGATGGGAGGTATTTTGTAGACAGATGCTTGCCGATGGGGTGTTCTGTGTCGTGCGCATATTTTGAAGCGTTTAGCTCATTTTTGAAGTGGGTTGTTAGGGACGTTTCGGGTTGTTCATCTGTCATCCACTACTTGGATGATTTCCTTTGTTTGGGCCCGGCGGGGTCTAGGGTTTGTTCGGTGTTGTTGAGCACGTTGGAATTGGTTTTTGGGAGGTCCGGGGTGCCATTAGCGGGGGAAAAAACTGTGGGTCCTACTGCGGAATTGAGCTTCCTGGGTATTGTGATCAACACAGAACGTATGGAGTGTCGGTTGCCTGAGGAGAAGGTGGGGGATTTGCGCTTTGTGGTGGAGCAGGCGAGGAGGGCGGCGAAGATTAGACTGAAGGATTTGCAATCTCTGTAGGGCAAGCTCAATTTTGCATGCAGGATTATGCCAATGGGGAGAATTTTTTGTCGGCGGATGGCAGGGGCTACGGCAGGTGTCACGGCCCCGCATCATTTCGGTAGGTTGGGCAAGGAACTTAAAGGGGATCTGGCGGTTTGGGCGGAGTTTTTGCAGCATTTTAAGGGGAGGACGTTGGTTTTGGGGTGTATTGCCAGCAGTGGCGACTCTAGGAACAATATATAGGGGGGGCACGAAGATACCACAGTCAAAAATGGGGGGGCAAAAACAAAATAAGTATATAGAAATAAGATTACAAAATACGAGAGAGTTGCGGTCTGCAGGGATACAGTTATAATAAAACAATTTACTTACAAAAGAAGCTATTCAGTCCTCTGCTGTGCCGTCCTCTGCTTGCTTCCACGGATTCTTTCCCCTTCTTTCTGTCTCTCGTCAGTGCACAGGCGCACTGTTATGGTGGATCTGTGGAAGACACACTGTTATGGGGGATCTGTGGATGACACATTATGCCTCTCATTAGCCCTCATTATGCCTCTCATCACTCCCATATCAGCCCCCATATCAGCCCTTATGCCTCGTTAGCCCCCATTATAAGCCCTTATGCCTCATTAGCCCCCATTATTCTTCTTATTAGCCCCATTAGCCCCCATTATGCCTCATTAGCCCATATTATGCCTCATTAGCCCACATTATGCCTCTAATTAGCCCCCAGTATGCCTCTTATTAGCCCCCATATGCCTCCAATTAGCTCCATATGCCTCCAATTAGCCCCCATATGCCTTCAATTAGCCCCCATATGCCTCCTATTAGGCCCCATATGCCTCCTATTAGCCCCCATATGCCTCCTATTAGCCCCCAATTAGCCCCCATATGCCTCCAATTAACCCCATATGCCTCCAATTAGCCCCATAGCCCCCATATGCCTCCAATTAGCCCCCATATGCCTCCAATTAGCCCCCAAATGCCTCCAATTAGCCCCATAGACCCCATATGCCTCCAATTAGCCCCCATATGCCTCCAATTAGCCCCCATATGCCTCCTATTAGCCCCATATGCCTCCAATTAGCCCCATATGCCTCCTATTAGCCCCATATGCCTCCTATTAGCCCCCAAATATGCCTCCAATTAGCCCCCAAATATGCCTCCAAATGCCCCCATATGCCTCCAATTAGCCCCCAAATATGCCTCCAATTAGCCCCCAAATATGCCTCCAATTAGCCCCATATGCCTCCAAATGCCCCCATATGCCTCCTATTAGCCCCCATATGCCTCCTATTAGCCCCATATGCCTCCTATTAGCCCCCATAATGCCCCCAGCAGCCACATTTTTTATAAAATAAAAATAAAAAACACTTACCTCTCCTGCTCCTGGACGGACGCCGCCTGCCATTTTCTCCCTCCTCGGTCGACTGTGCTCTTGTCATGGAACCATGAACCAGACGTACAACAAGAGATAAGTGGAAATAAGAAGGCTTTATTGAAAATCAAGCTGTAAGCAAAAGTCCAAACGGATGGCTAAACCGAAGCAGGGTCTTGCATAGACAGAGGTCAGGAACCAGAAGGGTAGTCAGACGAAGCCTGGATCAGGAACCAGCAGGGTAGTCAGACAAAGCCAGGATCAGGAACCAACGGGGTAGTCAGACGAGGCCAGCATCAGGAACCAGAAGCAGCAGCAGTCTTAGAAGCATGTGAACACAGGAGGACCAAGCAAGGAACTGAAGCCACAGACCTCCTATATATATGAGCTAGGCATCCAGCTCCTCCCAGTGGGAAGGAGAAGCCGCAGGGTGGGAGGCTACAAGAAACCCAGAAACCAAGATGGCCGCCAGCACATGTCAAACGAAGGAGAACAGTAAGAAGGTAAGACCATGACAGTACCTCCCCCTCAAGGGCCCCTCCTCCGCGGAGTAAGGAACGGTTTCTGAGGGAAGCGTGCGTGGAAGGCTCGGAGCAAAGCAGGAGCATGGACATCTGCGGAGGGAACCCAGGAACGCTCCTCTGGACCATAACCACGCCAATGGACCAAAAACTGCAACCGACCGCGGACCAGGCGTGAGTCCAGGATATTGCTCAACTCATATTCCTCACGATTGCCCACTTGGACCGGACGGGGCCGAGGAACCGAGGAAGTGAAACGATTACACACCAATGGCTTCAACAGGGAGACATGAAACACGTTGGAGATCCGCATGCCAGGAGGAAGCGCAAGGGCATAGGCTACCGGGTTTACCCTGCGAAGCACTCGGAAGGGACCAACAAAGCGAGGCGCCAGCTTGGGAGTGGGCACTCGAAGGTTGAGGTTGCGGGTGGACAACCATACACGGTCTCCGACCTGGTAGGAAGGTAGCGGGCGCTCGTCTGCGATCAGCCTGGAATCTCTGGCGCTGCGCAGAGACCTCAAGGGACCTCTGGATCTGTACCCAAGAAGCACGTAGGACGGAAAGGTGATCCTCCACAGCCGGAATATCCTGGGGAGAGAATACCTCCGGTAACACGGCAGGTTGGAACCCATAATTGGCCATGAAGGGAGACGTCCCAGAGGAAGAGTTCACCGCCGTGTTCCTGGCAAACTCAGCCCAAGGCAGGAGGTCAACCCAATTGTCTTGGTGATCGGAGACATAGCAACGAAGGAATTGCTCCAAGGCCTGATTGGATCGTTCTGCGGCCCCATTGGACTGAGGGTGGTAGGCCGAGGAGAAAGAGAGATGAATCCCCAACTGGGAGCAAAAGGCGCGCCAGAACCTGGACACAAACTGACTCCCCCGATCCGACACAATCTCCTTGGGCAAACCGTGCAACCGGAAGACCTCCCTGGCGAAAATCGTGGCCAACTCTTGTGCAGAGGGTAACTTCTTGAGAGGAACACAGTGGCACATTTTGGAAAACCGATCCACAATCATGAGAATGACCGTATGGCCTCGGGATGCAGGGAGGTCCACAATGAAATCCATCCCCAGGTGTGACCATGGGCGCTCCCCGGTGGCTATGGGTTGCAAAAGGCCCAACGGAAGGTGCCGAGGGGACTTACTCTGGGCACAAACGGAGCATGCCGCTACATATGCGGCGATGTCGGAACGTAGAGAAGGCCACCAGAACAGACGTGAAACAGCCCAGGACAGCTGATTCTTTCCAGGATGCCCCGCAGCCTTGGAGTTATGGTAGGTTCGCAACAACCGAGTGCGCAACTCCTCAGGCACAAAACACCTGCCGTTGGGTCTCCCAGAGGGAGCACCAGATTGAGCCGCCAAAATCTGCTCACCCAGGGGAGAGGTCAGGCTGGTGCGAATGGCGGCCAGGATCTGATTCGGAGGTATGACCGAAGTCGGAATCGACTCCTCCCCGGACAGCTCGGAGTACTGCCGTGATAAGGCATCCGCTCTGATGTTCTTGGAACCGGGTAGGTAGGAGACCACGTAATTAAAACGTGACAAGAACAGAGCCCATCTGGCCTGACGTGGTGTCAATCTCTTGGCCTCAGAAAGGTAGGTCAGATTCTTGTGGTCCGTCAGGATGAGAACCGGAACCACCGAACCCTCGAGCAAGTGCCTCCATTCTTTAAGGGCCTGCACGATGGCCAATAACTCCCTGTCACCAATCTGATAGTTGCACTCCGCGGAAGACAGTTTCCGGGAGTAAAACCCACAAGGAAGCAGAGGACCCTCTGGTGTTCTACGCTGAGACAGAAGGGCGCCTACTCCCGTCTCAGACGCG
This sequence comes from Bufo gargarizans, assembly GCF_014858855.1. NCBI lineage: Eukaryota > Metazoa > Chordata > Amphibia > Anura > Bufonidae > Bufo > Bufo gargarizans. The sequence continues at coordinate 24,730,113 of NC_058084.1, read as the reverse complement.
TCCACCTCGAGGACAAAGGGCAACCCAGGGTTGGGATGCGACAGAATCGGAGCCGACACAAAGGCGGACTTTAGAGCCTCAAAAGCTCGGATGGCCTCGAGCGGCCAGACCTGGAAATTACTGCCCTTCCTGGTCAGATCATTGAGAGGCTTGGCTAGCATGGAAAAGTCCCTGATGAACTTCCGATAATAATTGGCGAAGCCCAAAAAGCGCTGCAGGGCACGGAGACCACTGGGCTGGGGCCACTGTAAGACAGCCAAAACCTTCTCAGGATCCATGGAGAACCCCTCAGCGGAAATGATGTAACCTAAGAAGGTTACCTGGGATCAGTGAAATTCGCATTTCTCAAGCTTACCGAACAGCCTGTTCTCTCGTAACCGTTGCAACACTCGTCTGACATCCATAATGTGGGCCTCCATGGATTCAGAATATACCAAGATGTCATCCAAATAGACCACCACACACTGCTGCAACAGGTCACGGAAAACATCGTTGATGAATTCCTGGAAGACTGCGGGCGCATTGCACAACCCAAAGGGCATAACCAAGGATTCATAATGACCGGTCCTGGTGTTAAACGCGGTCTTCCACTCATCGCCCGCCTTGATCCTTACCAGGTTATATGCCGCCCTCTGGTCGAGTTTGGTAAAGACCGTGGCCCCTTTGAGGCGATCGAACAGCTCGGAAATCAAGGGTATCGGGTAAGCGTTCTTGATCGTGATGCGATTGAGACCCCTGTAATCAATGCAAGGCCTCAACTCACCGCCCTTCTTTTTCACAAAGAAAAATCCAGCCCCTGCCGGGGACGAGGATTTGCGAATGTGTCCGCGTGAAAGCGCCTCCCTCACGTACTCCTCCATGGCCTCATTCTCCGCTACCGACAGTGGATAGACTTTGCCACGAGGAGGAACGGCACCAGATTGTAACTCTATGGCACAATCGTATGGGCGGTGCGGAGGTAGGGCAACCGCGCGCACCTTATCGAATACATCCCGGTACTCTTCGTATTCAGGAGGCAACAGAGAGTCTGAGGAAGTACACAGCAACTTGACAGGCCCATGGATGCAACTAGCCCCACACTGCGGTGACCACGAGAGGATCTCGGCCGATCTCCAATCGAAAGTCGGATTATGCTTCTGGAGCCAGGGGTACCCCAAGACCACCGAGTAGTGTGGAGACGAAATCACCTGGAGACAGACCGACTCTCTGTGAACGGCACCAATGGCTATCCCTACTGGAAGGGTCTCATGAGTCACGTGTGGCGGCAGAAGGGGTCTGCCGTCTATCGCCTCAAGAGCCAGTGGGGAACCTCGAGGCTGCAGAGGAATGGAATTGGCGGCAGCGAACACACTATCAATGAACAAACCACCAGCACCAGAGTCCACCAACGCCTGGGTCGTCACCGAGCCCCCGACCCAGGAGAGGACAACAGTGATCAGTGGTTTGTCAACACGGGAAACCGGGGACGAGGAGACTCCACCCAAGATCTGCCCCCGACAGGATCTCAGGTGCGAGCGTTTCCCGGACGGTTCGGACATGCCAACCGAAAATGCCCACCGAGACCACAGTACATGCATCGGCCCTCGCGTCTCCGGAGTACCCTCTCCCCCTCGGACAGGCGAGCAAACCCCAGCTGCATGGGTTCACCCCCAGACAAGTCATCCCCAGGAGGCGTGGGAGGAGAGGGAGGCACGGGTGGGACAGCAAACGTAGGCGCCAATCTGTTAGAAGAACTTCCGCAGGCTCTCCTTAAAGGAAGGTCTCTCCCTGAGTCTGGTGTCAATCAAAATCAGGAATGAAATAAGAGACTCGAGCTCCACTGGTAGGTCCTTAGCTGCAACCTCATCCTTCAAGGCATCCGAGAGACCATGAGAGAAAGCAGCGACCAGAGCCTCATTATTCCAGCCCACCTCTGCTGCCAGGGTACGAAACTCAATGGCGTATTCAGCTACGGATCGTGAACCCTGTCTGATGGACATAAGGAGCTTCGCAGCAGAGGCAGCACGAGCCGGCACATCGAATACCTTCCGAAGAGAAGCAACAAAACCGGAAAACTCGGCAACCACCGGATTGTTGTTCTCTCATAAAGGGCTGGCCCAGGCCAAGGCCTTGTCCAAGAGCAGCGAGATCAAGAAGCCCACCTTTGATCTCTCAGTAGGAAAGGCATGAGGCAGCAACTCAAAGTAAATGCCCACCTGGTTAAGGAAACCTCGGCACTGAGTTGGCTCTCCCCCAAAGCGCTGTGGAAGGGGGGCAGAACCGGTCATACCCCGAGACACCGCAGGCGCAGCAACAGGTGTCGGGGTAGACTCTGGCGCAACAACCGGAGCGGCAGTAGGAGCGGGCCCAGGAGCGACAACCAACCCATCGGCAACGGAAGCGAAATGAGCCGTGCGTTCAAGCAGGGTTTGCAACGCCACAGCGAACCGACCCAACAGGTGATCCTGCTGATCAAGTCTGGCAACCAGCGTAGGTAGCGAGGATGGCCCTGTACCGTCAGAATTCATGGCTTGGTCCTAATGTCATGGAACCATGAACCAGACGTACAACAAGAGATAAGTGGAAATAAGAAGGCTTTATTGAAAATCAAGCTGTAAGCAAAAGTCCAAACGGATGGCTAAACCGAAGCAGGGTCTTGCATAGACAGAGGTCAGGAACCAGAAGGGTAGTCAGACGAAGCCTGGATCAGGAACCAGCAGGGTAGTCAGACGAAGCCAGGATCAGGAACCAACGGGGTAGTCAGACGAGGCCAGGATCAGGAACCAGAAGCAGCAGCAGTCTTAGAAGCATGTGAACACAGGAGGACCAAGCAAGGAACTGAAGCCACAGACCTCCTATATATATGAGCTAGGCATCCAGCTCCTCCCAGTGGGAAGGAGAAGCCGCAGGGTGGGAGGCTACAAGAAACCCAGAAACCAAGATGGCCGCCAGCACATGTCAAACGAAGGAGAACAGTAAGAAGGTAAGACCATGACAGCTCTAAACTGGCGCGCACAGAGTGAGGTCACAGAGCGACCTCACGCTGTGCGCAGCCCTGCACAGCCGACAGCCGAGGACCAGGAAGTGGTGAGTGCAGAGCGTTCACCACTTCCTGGTCCTTCTGTACTAATGAGCGCTTCCATAATGGAAGCTTTTACTAGAGCTTTTCCCAATTGTACTAGCTGTGATGTTGTGGGGGGAGTGTTTTAGGAATAAGAAAATCAGATTCCACTGTGACAATTTGGGGGTGGTCCAGGCCATTAATAACATGACGGCATCATCGCCGCCCGTGGTTCGTTTGTTACAGCATTTGGTCTTGTTCTGTTTGTCGCTGAATGCTTGGGTGGTGGTGGTTCAGGTGCCTGGTGTGTCTAATGGTATTGCAGATGCCCTTTCTCGTTCGCAGTGGGAGCGGTTTCGGCAGTTGGCGCCGGGAGCGGACGGAGAGGGGCTGGTGTGCCCAGAATCCATGTGGGAGCTTCTGGAGGTACCATAGGAAGGTTGCTGCAGGTCTCAATGTGTGCAGGGACGTGGGTGGCGTATGGTAAAGCTTGGAATGAGTGGCAAATGTGGTGTGCGGATCTGGGGGTGTTGGTGGATGAAGGTGGTACCCCTCTGTTATTGTTTTTGGGGTATGCGAAAGAGCAGGGATGGTCTGTTGCAAAAATGAATAAGTGGATGGCGGGGGTCGCTTTTGGTTTTAAGCTGAGGGGGTTGCCGGATGTCACAAAATCCTTTTTGGTAAGACAGGTGTTGAGGGGTTGGAGGCGTGGAAAGCGAGTGGCGGACAGTAGGAGGCCAGTCTCATTTGAGTTGTTATTACAATTGGGTAGGCGAGTGGGGGTGGCTTGTCGCTCTAATTGGGAGGTGAGGCTGTTCAAGGTTGCTTTTTCCCTAGCGTTTTTTGGGGCATTTTGTTTGGGCGAGTTGGTGTGCGGCAGCGTGCGGGCCGTTGGCGGGGGATTGTTGAGGGAGGACGTTGTGCTATCCAGGGACCGGGTTGTCATTAAGATCCGTAGGTCAAAGACGGACAGAGAGGGGAAAGGCACGTATGTACGGTTGTTTGAGGTTCCGGGCTGTGCTATGTGCCCGTTTCAGTGCTTGCGGGAGTATGAGATTGGGGGTGTGGCACAGGCTGGTCCTTTGCTTAAGCATGAGGACGTGTCATATTTATCATGATACCTGTTCGTAAGCGCTGCCTGCGCGAGCTGGGTATTGCAGCGGAAAATTTTACTGGGCACTCGTTCAGGATAGGTGCTGCTACGGAGGCGCCTAGAGCCGGGTTGAGTGATGAGGTGATTAAGAGGATTGGGAGATGGGAATCAGTGATGTTTAGGTCTTATGTTTCGGTAGGTTTGTTGTAATAACAGTACTTGTGTATTGATGTGGTCTTGTGTTTTCTTGTTATATCTTTCAGGAGATAGGCCCGCGTTGGTTTGGATACTCGGACACTCCTTTGTGTTTTGGGGGGGCGCTGAGGGCTGACGTTCGTCCTGATGGAAGGCAGTTAGGGTTCGATAGGGAGGTTGCAGTGGTTCGTTGGATCGGGGTAAGGGGTATGTTGTGGGAAGGGGTGATGAGGGAGATTCATAGGTACACACGGCTGGGTAGTGCCCCGGACGTATTGGTGTTGCATGTGGGGGGGAACGACTTTGGGGGGAACGACTTTGGGGGGAAGCCGGTTAGGGAGCTTATAAGGGACGTGAAATTTAATTTGTTGCGTTTATGGTCTTTGTTCCCGACCATGGTAACAGTTTGGTCTGACATTGTGCCTCACCAGGGGCGTGGGGCACGGTCAGTGGAGCGCCTTAATAAGGCAAGGATTAAGGTTAATAGGATTTTGGGGAAATTCATGGCCAGGAATGGGGCGGTGGCAGTGCAACATATGGAACTGGAGCTGTGTGTTGGGGCTTTTTGGAGGGCAGATGGGGTGCATTTAAATGCTGTGGGAATTGATCTGTGGTCCCTGGGTTTGCAAGGGGGGATTGAGAGGGCTCTTAGGTCATGGAGGAACGCGCAAGCCTGAGGGGGTGTGGTCAGGTTGCGCGTCGTTGGCGGTGGGAGGTCCTTGAAGCTGGTGGTACGGATACTTTGGGAGAATGGGAGGGCCCGAATGGTGGTGGCTGGACTCCCATGGTTGGACGGTTGGCTGGTGTAAAAAGGCGTCCGTCAGTTGGTCTCCGAGCTGGTGTTTTACAGCTGGAGGCAAGATGGATGGGCCGGTTTGGAGAGTTGTGATAACGAGTTTTGGGGCTTCAAGGACCTCCCTCGTCAGGGAATAAACAACAGGAGTTATGTTATTTATGTTATGTATTTATTAATAAACGGCTGCTGTGGCCATTTAAATCCAAGAATCGGTCTCAGTGTATTATTGTCAAGATGGGGTTGGAATAAGGTTTAAGGGGATTAGAAGTAGGCCCACGAGGAATGGACAATACCCTACTCATGTCTGTTTTGCGTACAAGAATAGACATTTGTAACAATGTGCAGAACCAGCAGAAGGGAAAATAAAGTATGCACATGGCAGGTATGTTGTGGAACCTCAATTTGCGGACTTCAAAAGCGGGTACGACTGTGTGCATGAGGTCTTATGATGAGAAGACTCTACTGACCCCGCAGTCTAATGATAATGAGATGAATCTACTGACCTTGGCCACTAATCATAATGAGATTCTTAACTGTTGTGAGACCTCAGCACACGTTTAATTGAATGGCTTTTGTGGGTGCACGTCCCCTGGCAGGCTCCTTCCACCCGCGGAGTGAAATAGTAGCTTTGAATAAGTGTTTCGGAGACAGCACACCGGAGTCAGCAAGTAGCTTTGTATTCAATCTTTATTTTACCAGTGGTACAATCTCATGACATTTATTGCTATTGGCAACGTTCCGGGCCCAGTTCGGTGCCCTTTGTTAAGCTATAAATGTAAATATAAACACAGAACAATACAATTAAAAATATATCAGTGGAAATTCAGAATCGTGGGGGTTGCCCAATTGAAGGTTCCCCTGTTGATGTAACAGGGGAACCTTCAATTGGGCAACCCCCACGATTCTGATACTGCACCTAAATCATAGACCTTAAAGATGACCATATACTCGAATCATGTTACATCCTGAAATGAATGTCTCCCTGCAATCATGTATCGATCCCGCCATTGCAGTCATGTTTTGGTTCCCTGCTCTAATCATGTTTTCTCCAAATCATGTCTTGACCATGTTTTCCTAATCATGTCCCAATCATGCTTGCTGTAATCATGACCGTATCATGTTTTTCCGGACGATGCTCATTTCCTTCCTGTATTACACATATATGACTCTTGACACGAGTACACAGCCCTTCTCTATAATGAAATAATTATCAGACGCCAGTGCCTCATACGATTGCTGGACCATCGAGGAACTGATGTCTGCGGCTCTGTCTACCGTCAAATCATGTGTTCAATGGATGTAAGAACAGGACCTGCATGTTGGCATCAACACGTCTCCCTTTATGACATGAATTATTTATTAAAACAACGGATGAATTATTGATGTCCTTTTGGACGAACTCCCACTTGTTAAGGAGAGATAAATATGAAATATTTTATGAGAATTGATGTCTATATGAATGAATTTCCACTGATATATTTTTAATTGTATTGTTCTGTGTTTATATTTACATTTATAGCTTAACAAAGGCACCGAACTGGGCCCGGAACGTTGCCAATAGCAGTAAATGTCATGAGATTGTACCACTGGTAAAGATTGAATACAAACTACTTGCTGACTCCGGTGTGCTGTCTCCGAAACACTTATTCAAAGCTAATGATAATGAGATGACTCTGCTGACCCTGGTCTATAATGATAATGAGATGACTCTGCAGGAGATGACTCTGCTGACCCCATCCTACAATGACAAGGAGATGACTCTGCTAACCCTGGCCTCTAATGATAATGAGATGACTCTGCAGGAGATGACTCTGCTGACCCCATCCTACAATGACAAGGAGAAAGGAGAAAAATGTAGCAGCACTACAAAAAATGAATGTTGTTCCTTACTATGGTGGTGCCCGCTGTGTCAGAAGCCAGTCTTGTACTTCCCAAATCCAGATGCAATTGTAACAGAAACTGCAGCACTCTCCAGCCTTGGTCTGTTCAAACTTTTATTCACCAATCCAAAAAATGCAACGTTTCGATCTGTGTCGCATTTTTTGTATTGGTGAATAAAAGCTTGAAAAGACCAAGGCTGGAGAGTGCTGCAGTTTCTGTTACAATTGCACAATGACAAGGAGATGACATCCTACAATGACGATGACATGACTATGCTGACCCCTCCCTACAATGATAATGAGATGACTCTGCTAACCCTGGTCTACAATGATAATGAGATGACTCTGCTGACCCTGGTCTATAATGATAATGAGATGACTCTGCTGACCCTGCCCTTCAATGATGAGATGACTCTGCTGACCCCACCCTCTAATGATAAGATAACGCTACTGACCCAGCCTTCTAATGATAATGAGATGACTCTGCTGACCCACCCTCTAATGATAATTAAATGACTCTCCTGGCCCCACAGTTTAATGATAATTAGATGACTCTGCTGACCCCGTCCTCTAATGATAATGAGATGACTCTGCTGACCCTGGCCTCTAATGATAATGAGATGACTCTGCTGACCCTGGCCTCTAATGATAATGAGATGACTCTGCTGACCCTGGCCTATAATGATAATGAGATGACTCTGCGGGACATGACTCTGCTGACCCCATCCTACAATTACAATGACATGACTATGCTGACCCCTCCCTACAATGATAATGAGATGACTCTGCTAACCCTGGTCTACAATGATAATGAGATGACTCTGCTGACCCTGGTCGATAATGAGATGACTCTGCTGACCCCGCCCTTCAATGATGAGATGACTCTGCTGACCCCACCCTCTAATGATAATTAAATGACTCTCCTGACCCCACTGTCTAATGATAATTAGATGACTCTACTGACCCAGCCTTCTAATGATAATGAGATGACTCTGCTGACCCACCCTCTAATAATAATTAAATGACTCTGCCGACCCCACAGTCTAATGATAATGAGATGACTCTGCTGACCCCGTCCTCTAATGATAATGAGATGACTCTGCTGACCCCACAGTCTAATGATAATGTGATGACTCTGCTGACCCCACAGTCTAATGATTATGAGATGACTCTGCTGACCCCACAGTCTATTGATAATGAGATGACTCTGCTGACACCACAGTCTAATGATAATGAGATGACTTTGCTGACCCCAGTCCTCTAATGATAATGAGATGACTCTGCTGACCCCGTCCTCTAATGATAATGAGATTACTCTGCTGACCCCGTCCTCTAATGATAATGAGATGACTCTGCTTCCCACATAGTCTAATGATAATGAGATGACTCTGCTGACCCCGTCCTCTACTGATAATGAGATGACTCTGCTGACCCCAGTCTAATGATAATGAGATGGCTCTGCTGACCCCGTCCTCTAATGATAATGAGATGACTCTGCTGACCACACAGTCTAATGATAATGAGATGACTCTGCTGACCCCGTCCTGTACTGATAATGAGATGACTCTGCTGACCCCGTCCTGTACTGATAATGAGATGACTCTGCTGACCCCGTCCTCTACTGATAATGAGATGACTCTGCTGACCCCACAGTCTAATGATAATGTGATGACTCTGCTGACCCCACAGTCTAATGATTATGAGATGACTCTGCTGACCCCACAGTCTATTGATAATGAGATGACTCTGCTGACACCACAGTCTAATGTACAATAGCCGTGTGGACCTTTCTTTTGATGAGTGGCTGTATAGTATGAATATATGAAACATTCTGGTCCACACCAGCTTTTGTACAATAAAAGAAGACTTATTTTTGCATATATTGAGTGCTGTCCATTCCACCTTTAGAGTGTGGGTGACATGGTTTCTACTAATAATTTCCCTCTTCTGATACGGCTGATCTGGAGGGGCTAAAACGCTGGAATCCTTATTTGTTCCTTGGATGCTCCTAAGATCTGTCTCTGCGTCACAGCCCGGCTTCATCTCAGACACTGTGATTTCCTGCGTGTTGAGAAGGACGTGCTTTTTTCCCCCTCAGGACGATGAGCTGTCAGAGTTCAGGTGGTCGCTGTCTGATAACATAATTTCCTTCTGCCCCTGTTTTAGGTAAGGTTAAGGATCGGGTACGTATGCTCATTCCCTATAATTGCCCCATGTAAATGTGCCACCTATCACCTGACGAATGAGCAAATTAGTATTTTTATATATAAAATTTACTTTTTACTTATTTATTTTTGGTTTGCAAACTGAAAAAGAATAAGAATAAAAAAAAATGTTTTAAATATTTTTTTACTGGCAATGGGATAACATTCCCATAACACTGTCTATTTGCGTACATTGTTGTCAGCCATAAATTTTAATCTATCACAATTTCGGGAAATCATGTGCTACGAGAATTATTTGAGCAGGGTGTACATGACTGTGCACCAGCACCACAGAAGACACCAGCCGTGACAACCGCTTCCACCTTCTTGCCAGGATCCCTGGTTGGCTCTGCGTGACTAGAAAATTGGAAACTGCCTTTACTAGAAATTCTACATAAACTATAGCCCTGGAGTGACTGGAACTCCCCCACAACGGCCTATCAACTACGAGGCAAAGAGTAGGAACCCCATCAGCATATGATCAGGTGATGATAAAGCATGCATTCATTCAGACCTGAGGCTCAAACAGCTTCTAACCACAATATCAACGGGACACACGCTGAACCACCTTTCTGTCAGAATCACCTCCTCTCAAGAGTCACCAACTCAATCCCCTGAAACGGAACCTTTAGAAAACCGCCATTCTGTCATTCAAACTTTTGTCATCAAGTAAGGGTCTCATCCTTCAGCCTGTGGTCGCTGACGTGGTCTCTGATCCATCACTAGTATTCCCCGAATGGTTTTCTCCACATGATGAAAACCACATGGTTATGTCACCAGGTAAAAGTCACCCACTTTGTCCTTGAGTTGATGAAACATCTCTCCTATGGTAGTGTTGTAGAAACGGGAGGACCATACATCATTTTTTATTTTTTTTAAATAACATGGGGGTCCCCGCTATTTTCATAAAGAGCTTAGGTTAAACCAACAGCTGGGGGCTGACATTATAAGGATGGCCCCTTCCCACTTTACAAATTCAATCTGCAGCTGCCCCAGAAGCTAAACCATCACAGCAACCCAGCTCTTCCCAGCACTCCTGGGGCTACAGGTAGCCTTTCTAAAGCCACAGAGTGGTACGATAGAGCAGAGAGGATGGGACTGATAGTACTGTAGCAGAATAGGTGGTTGAAGTTACTTACTCTGGCGCTCCCCTGGGCCGTGCAGTGATGGAAGGGTGCACCTTTCTTCCCTTCGGGGTACACCCGAGTTCTGGTTATTCTCCTGCCTGATGATGTTTGGAGATGCCTCTGATGGTAAAGGACTGTAAGGGCAATGATGAGGCAGTTTCAACAATAGAACAGGAGGTTACGGAAGAATTAAGTCTGAGCAGTTCTCATCCCATGTATGGACTGGCAGTTCTTACAAAATGTGCAATTTCCACAGATATCACATGGCTGCAGTAGTAGATAACAGGCCAAAATGTCTCTTTAAAGCATATTTCCTCACACTCCACTTCCCTATCTGGCTTTAGTATATGCATCCAGAAATAGGAGTGCAACAAATTCTCCCTATACAACCACAGGGAGGACCCCAATGTCAGACTAAGCTCTGTACCTTTTTTACAGGTTGCCGTACTCACAATTTATGCTACTACAGGTTTCCACTGTGGGTTGTAGTATGGTAGGCATATCCAGATACTGTCTTTTAGGTTTATCGAGGGCTGGAAGCCGTTACACTTCTGGACAATGTCTGCGATGCAGTCCATAAGCTTCTGGTCAATTAGTTTATCTCCACAGGCTTCTTCTCGTACCTCCTTTTGACACTGGAATGCTTTTCAAAGATATACATTAGTTTCTTTCCACTTTATCTAATATCTTTTTTTTTTACTTGATATTTTTATTTTATTTAATCCAATAAAATACAAAAAGAGCAGTAGTAATATATTTAACAATTACATGATAAAAACATCAGGCATCAGCCAAGATGAATCAATAAACCAAAGTCCAGGTCCGCGCTTCAAAGGAGATGTAGTTTGGAAACGCCTTGTAGAAGGAAAGCGCAGTTAAATCAAATCCCACGCTGAAACTTCCCCACAGGCACACACCACACTGCCGACCGAAACTTCACAGGACAGCGGTGACCCTTCAAAAGATCAGCAACATAGCGCGGTACCTGTAAATATGTCAAAGATAAAGGCTTTATTATACTCACAACAGCACCGCTAGAAATCAGTGTATAAAGTCATCTGAAATATCACTGCCCGACCCGGGTGTCGCCTGGAGGCTTTGTCAGGGGCTCTGACGAAGCCTCCAGGCGAAACCCGGGTCGGGCAGTGATATTTAAGATGACTTTATACGTCACACTTGAAGCTACGGAAGCCTCTATGGTCCACAATACCTCCGACGCATTTCGGAATAAGCGTATTCCTTCCTCAGGGATGAATGTGGATCCTGCTTTATTGGTTTTTAAGCCTGTCGGTTCCCATGGAAGCAGTTTTTTTTTTACAAGGCCACGTTGGAGCAAGAGAGGACACTGTATTGATCAGGGAAAAGGGGTTCTGCCATAGATAATGGGTCTTATTGATTCGCTTTACAACTCCGTGAGTATATATTCCTTAAGTAAGGTTCATACTGTTTGATGGGTATATATATGGCTCCGTGCTAATAGCAACAATCACTCTTTTCACCCCTTTTATAGTTATTGGTACATTGTATGATTAAAGTATCTTCTTGGAGGTCCGTTGTATATTTATGGGTTACCAAGAAATATGGGTTATAGGAAAGCGAATAATTCAATTTCATGGTTAAGGCCAATGGGAGCCAAGGTGTTTAGATTATAAATCCATTCGCTCTCCTTGCGGGACATCATTTTAATGTAATCGCCACCTCTAGGATCCTGCCTTATTTGTTCTACCCCTCCAAAGGAAGAGCCTTTAAATGTGCCTTTATGTTTTTCAATAAAGTGGCGTGACAATGGGTGGCCTACAAATTTTTTATTAATATTTTTTATGTGCTCCCATATTCTAATTTTTAGTACACGTTTTGTCCTCCCTATATAGATCTTCCCACAGGGACATTTTATATGGTAGATAACCCCCTTAGAATGGCATGTTATGTGATTTTTTTATTTTATGTATGTTATTTCCAGTGGTGATTTCCTTTATACTGTCTTTTTGCCTTGAAGCTAGGCAGGCCTTACATGGTCTACATGGAAAGAATCCATTTCTGTCATCAGGCAAATTTTGTTTCTTCCTGCCAATATTGGTTCTAATGGATGGAGCTATCATGTTTCCCAGGTTTTTTTCGATTTCCTGAAGATAAATTTTGGTGCCATGGGTAATTTTTCCCCAAAATTTTATCATGTTTGAGAATATCCCAGTGTTTTTTTTATTATTTGTCTGAATTGGAATTCTTTTCCATGATACTGGGTTATTATGGGTATATTGAAGTCGGGACCGTCATGCATTTTGTTATTTTCATTCTTATTAATTTTATCTTTATTCTTTTGTATAAGTGATTTTCTCTCTATTTGTAGGACCTCCAGTTTTATTTTTTCGAGTTCAGTCACATTGTATCCTTTTTCTTCAAATTTTTTGTGTAGGTTGTTTGCCTCGTATACAAATTCCTCACTCAGCGTGCAATTCCTTCTCAAACGGATATATTGACTGCGTGGAATGTTAGTGAGCCAGACCGGAAGGTGACAACTATTCAAGGAGATGAAGCTGTTGCTATCTGTAGGCTTAGAATACGTCTGGGTCACTATTTTATTGTCTACTAAGTGGGCTTCTTATTAAGTGGAGTTAAAAAAACAAGGAGTTCTAGTGCTGTGTGTGGTTTTGTGGGAGTGATTGCAGGTGGCTGAGTGTGGATTGCAGCAGAGATCATTGAAAGTTAAGTGTTGGTATTCTAGTACTGCCATTTAAACCTTTTTTTTTTTTTTTTTCTCTGCTTAATTAAGGGGAGTGCCCTGGGCAACCAGGTGCTATAAATTAACCCACTAAAACTCTGTAGAGCCTGCTCTTCCTGGGGCTTGCTCTACTAAGTGGGCTTCTTATTAAGTGGAGTTAAAAAAACAAGGAGTTTAAGAAAAGGAGTTTGGAAACTAAGGTTGGATATAATTTCCTTGTGTGTTGTTGGCTTGGTTTTGCGTAGCCCTTCGGCTACAGCAGACAGGGTCTAGGTCTGAATCATATATACTGTTTTACTTTTTTACTGTTGTAATCCCCATTTAGTATGTGTTGCACAATTTACAACGCAGTCCAGTGCACATCTTGCATGATGTATGCAGTCCTGGAACAGGAGTTCAAGGGTGCATATCTTTGTTCTAGATGTGAGCAAATAACCCGTTTGGAATCGCAAATCGAGTCTCTAAACGGGCAAGTTGCAACACTGAGAGGCATTGATAATTTGCAAAAGAGTTTGCTTCTCACCGAGCAAGCACTCTTTGGGATAGATGAGGGGGAGGGTGACAGAGAGGAGGCTGAGGAAAGTGAGGTAGCTAGCTGGGTAACAGTTAGAAAGCGGGGTAGAGGGAAGAGTGCCAGGGAGGCTAGCCCTGATCTGACACACCCCAACAAGTTTGCACGTTTGGCAGATGAGGGGGATGTCAGTCCGGGGACGGCACTGCTGCAGCCGGACACTTCCTCTGCCAGTCAGGGGAATGTCAGCTCCAGTAAGCAGGGAACCAGGAGAGCAGGGCAGGCCAGACAGGTGCTGGTAGTGGGCGACTCCATTATTAGGGGAACAGATAGGGAAATCTGTCACAAAGACCGTGATCGCCGAACAGTGTGCTGTCTTCCTGGCGCTAGAGTTCGACACATTGCGGATCGGGTTGACAGATTACTGGGAGGGGCTGGAGAAGATCCAGCGGTCATGGTCCATATCGGAACCAATGACAAAGTTAGAGGTAGGTGGAGAGTCCTTAAAAATGATTTCAGGGATTTAGGTCAAAAGCTGAGGGCAAGGACCTCAAAGGTAGTATTTTCCGAAATACTGCCTGTACCACGAGCCACACAAGAAAGGCAGCGGGAGATTATAGAGATTAACAAGTGGCTCAAGAACTGGTGTAGGAAGGAGGGGTTTGGGTTCCTGGAGAACTGGGCCGATTTTTCTATCGGCTACAGGCTCTATCGTAGGGACGGGCTGCACCTCAATGGGGAAGGGGCAGCTGTGCTGGGGAGAAAGATGGCTAGAAGGTTGGAGGAGTGTTTAAACTAGGGATTGGGGGGGAGGGTAATTACGTTATAGGACGGGAAGATAGTGCAGATAGAGACCGGGGGCAAAGTAATGGGACTGGGGGAGGAATGGAAGGAGGGACTAGAACAGTTCAGAAGGAAAGGTGTAGGGTAAAAAATATACATAAACCTCTCAAATGTATGTATACTAATGCCAGAAGCCTGACTAATAAAACTGGTGAACTGGAATTAGTGATGTGTGAGGAGAACTATGACATAGTGGGAATAACTGAGACATGGCTGGATGATAGCTATGACTGGGCAGTTAATGTACAAGGTTACAGTCTGTTTAGAAAGGATCGTCAAAACCGGAGAGGAGGAGGGGTCTGCCTCTATGTAAAGTCCGGTCTAAAGCCCACACTCCGCGAAGATATAAATGAGGGACATGAACATGTGGAGTCACTGTGGGTAGAGATACATGGAGCTAAAAACAACAATAAATTACTAATAGGAGTTTACTATAAACCACCTAATATACCAGAGTCCACAGAAAATCTATTACTAAACGAGATAGACGAGGCGGCAAATCATAATGAGGTGGTTATTATGGGGGACTTCAACTACCCAGATATAGACTGGGAAACTGAAACTTGTATATCTCATAAAGGAAACAGGTTCTTGGCAATAACCAAAGACAATTACCTCTCCCAACTGGTTCAGGACCCGACTAGAGGGACGGCCATACTGGACTTAGTATTAACCAATAGGCCGGACAGAACAACAGACGTGCAGGTTGGGGGACACCTGGGAAATAGTGACCACAAAGTAATAACCTTCCAATTATCATTCAAACGAGCGTTTCTACAGGGAGGAACAAAAATACCAAACTTCAAAAAAGCTAAATTTAGCCAACTAAGAGAGGCCATAGGCCAAACTAACTGGGACAAAGTTCTCAAAAATAAAAATACAGCCACAAAATGGGATATCTTTAAAAACATCCTAAAATCTCATTGTGAGAGGTACATACCGTATGGTAATAAAAGGTTAAGGAATAAAAAGAAACCAATGTGGATAAATAGAACTGTAACGAAAGCAATAAATGACAAAAAGAAAGCATATCATTCACTGAAACAGGAGGGGAGCACGGAAGCACTGAAAAACTACAAGGAAAAAAATAGAACATGTAAAAAACTAATAAAAGCGGCCAAACTAGAGACCGAGAGATTAATTGCCAAAGAGAGTAAAACTAACCCTAAAATGTTCTTCAATTATATAAATGTTAAAAAGTATAAATCTGAAGGTGTCGGCCCTTTAAAGAGTAATGAGGGGGAAGTCGCAGAGAGCGATGAGGAGAAAGCAAAGCTGTTAAATATTTTTTTCTCCAATGTATTCACTGAGGAAAATAAATTGTCAGATGACATGCAGAACGCAAAAATAAATTCCCCATTAAAAGTGTCCTGTCTGACCCAGGAAGAAGTACATCAGCGACTTAAAAAGATTAAAATAGACAAATCGCCAGGACCGGATGGCATACACCCCGTATCCTAAAGGAATTAAGTAATGTCATAGCCAGACCCTTATTTCTGATATTTGCAGACTCTATACTGACAGGGAATGTCCCACAGGATTGGCGCATGGCATATGTGGTGCCAATATTCAAAAAGGGGCCAAAAACAGACCCTGGAAACTATAGGCCGGTAAGTTTAACATCTGTTGTGGGTAAACTGTTTGAAGGTTTTCTGAGAGATGCTATATTAGAGCATCTCAACAGAAATAAGCAAATAACGCCATATCAGCATGGCTTCGTGAGGGATCGGTCATGTCAAACTAATTTAATCAGTTTCTATGAGGAGGTAAGTTCTAGACTTGACAGGGGCGAATCAATGGATGTCGTATATCTGGACTTCTCCAAAGCATTTGACACTGTACCACATAAAAGGTTAGTATATAAAATGAGAATGCTCGGACTGGGAGAAAACGTCTGTAAGTGGGTAAGTAACTGGCTCAGTGATAGAAAACAGAGGGTGGTTATTAACGGTACACACTCAGATTGGGTCACTGTCACTAGTGGGGTACCTCAGGGGTCAGTATTGGGCCCTATTCTCTTCAATATATTTATTAATGATCTTGTAGAAGGCTTGCATAGTAAAGTATCAATTTTCGCAGATGACACTAAACTGTGTAAAGTAATTTACACTGATGAGGACAGTACACTACTACAGAGGGATCTGGATAGATTGGAGGCTTGGGCAGATAAGTGGCAGATGGGGTTTAACACTGATAAATGTAAAGTTATGCACATGGGAAGGAAAAATGCAAGTCAACCGTACATACTAAATGGTAAAACACTGGGTAACACTGACATGGAAAAGGATCTAGGAATTTTAATAAACAGCAAACTAAGCTGCAAAAACCAGTGTCAGGCAGCTGCTGCCAAGGCCAACAAGATAATGGGTTGCATCAGAAGGGGCATAGATTCCCGTGATAAGAACATAGTCCTACCACTTTACACATCGCTAGTCAGACCACACATGGAGTACTGTGTACAGTTCTGGGCTCCTGTAAACAAGGCAGACATAGCAGAGCTGGAGAAGGTCCAGAGGAGGGCAACTAAAGTAATAACTGGAATGGGGCAACTACAGTACCCTGAAAGATTATCAAAATTAGAGTTATTCACTTTAGAAAAAAGACGACTGAGGGGAGATCTAATTAATATGTATAAATATATCAAGGGTCAGTACAGAGATCTATCCCATCAGCTATTTATCCCCAGGACTGTGACTGTAACGAGGGGACATCCTCTGCGCCTGGAGGAAAGAAGGTTTGTACACAAACATAGAAAAGGATTCTTTACGGTAAGAGCAGTGAGACTATGGAACTCTCTGCCTGAGGAGGTGGTGATGGTGAGTACAATAAAGGAATTCAAGAGGGGCCTGGACGTATTTCTGGAGCTTAATAATATTACAGGCTATAGCTACTAGAGAGGGGTCTTCCTCTGGATCAACTTGCGGGATAACAGGCCGAACTGGATGGACAAATGTCTTTTTTCGGCCTTATGTACTATGTTACTATGTTACTATGTTACTATGAATTTTAATGGTCAGGTCTAAAAAGTTTATTTCATGAGTGCTATAGGTGGGCGTAAATTGCAGATAAAATTCATTTTTATTGATATTCCTTAAAAAGTTATTTAGGGATTGTTCACCCCCTTTCCATATAAAAGCAATATCATCGATAAATCTCCACCAGAGGACCAGATCCACGTGGAGTACGATTGTGTACTCTTCCCACCTGCCCATATATAGATTGGCAAACTTGGCGCGAATCTGGTCCCCATGGCGGTCCCCCACGTCTGCAGGAAAAAGGTATCTTCAAATTTAAAATAGTTGTGATTTAAAATAAATAAGATACACTCCCCAAGGTACTCGATTTGTTCAGGGGGTATGCTTCCCTCTTTCTATAAAAAACATTGGGCCGCTTCCTTCCCTTTAACGTTCTCTATTACTGGATAGAGGGAGGTGACGTCAAGTGTCCCCAAGATATAGTCAGGTTCCCAGTTTATGGTTTCCAGGATTTGTAGGACATGTTGTGTGTCCTTTAAGTAGGCTGGTAGTTTCTGGACATGCTTTTGGAGAATAGTGTCCACATATTTGGATAGGTTGCTTGTTAGACTCCCAATGCCGGAAATTATGGGGCGCCCAGGAGGCTGGGATTCTGACTTGTGAACCTTAGGCAGGTAATAAAAGCAGGAAATTCGTGGCTGTCTCGTATTTAAAAAGCCAGCCTCTTCTTTATTTAGGATACCTAATTTTTTTCCTTTTAGTATCAATTTATTAAGGCTCATTTTGTATTTTGCAGTGGGGTCATTTTTAAGTATTTTAAAAATACACATAGATTTCACACTAGATCTTCTGTCACTGCACCTACTATGTACAAAGAAATGTGCTCTGTGATGACGTAATGGGTAAAAATCAATTTTTTTTGTAAAATTCAGCAAAATAGCCAAAACGAATTTTCAAATACTTAGCTCTTTTCTAGTTGCAACCTAGCCAGAGCAGGAGAACGGAAAGCCACAGCGGGCAACATCCAGAGCTTCAATGCTCTGCAGCTTCTGCTGATGGATTAT